>NC_090653.1:297959600-298067100 GCF_040937935.1 Hyperolius riggenbachi
TGTACTGGGCAGAGGAGCTTGCACTCCTGCAGATATGGAGAGGTGTCAGGGTGCTGCTGCCGCCTCGTGTCACTCATATACAGGGTGCACTACATGTACTGGACAGAGGAGCTTGCACTCCGGCAGATATGGAGGTGTCAGGGAGCTGCTGCCGCCTCGTGTCAACCATATACAGGAAGCACTACATGTACTGGACAGAGGAACTTGCACTCCAGCAGATATGGAGAGGTGTCAGGGAGCTGCTGCCGCCTCGTGTCACTCATATACAGGAAGCACTACATGTACTGGACAGAGGAGCTTGCACTCCAGCAGATATGGAGAGGTGGCAGGGTGCTGCTGCCGCCTCGTGTCACTCATATACAGGAAGCACTACATGTACTGGACAGAGGAGCTTGCACTCCAGCAGATATGGAGAGGTGGCAGGGTGCTGCTGCCGCCTCGTGTCACTCATATACAGGGTGCACTACATGTACTGGACAGAGGAGCTTGCACTCCGGCAGATATGGAGGTGTCAGGGAGCTGCTGCCCCCTCGTGTCTCTCATATACAGGAAGCACTACATGTACTGGACAGAGGAGCTTGCACTCCAGCAGATATGGAGAGGTGTCAGGATGCTGCTGCCGCCTCGTGTCTCTCATATACAGGAAGCACTACATGTACTGGGCAGAGGAGCTTGCACTCCAGCAGATATGGAGAGGTGTCAGGGAGCTGCTGCTGCTGCCTCGTGTCACTCATATACAGGAAGCACTACATGTACTGGACAGAGGAGCTTGCACTCCAGCAGATATGGAGAGGTGTCAGGAAGCTGCTGCTGCTGCCTCGTGTCACTCATATACAGGAAGCACTACATGTACTGGACAGAGGAGCTTGCACTCCAGCAGATATGGAGAGGTGTCAGGGAGCTGCTGCTGCTGCCTCGTGTCACTCATATACAGGAAGCACTACATGTACTGGACAGAGGAGCTTGCACTCCAGCAGATATGGAGAGGTGACAGGGAGCTGCTGCTGCCTCGTGTCACTCATATACAGGAAGCACTACATGTACTGGACAGAGGAGCTTGCACTCCAGCAGATATAGAGGTGTCAGGGAGCTGCTGCCGCCTCGTGTCTCTCATATACAGGAAGCACTACATGTACTGGACAGAGGAGGTTGCACTCCGGCAGATATGGAGAGGTGTCAGGGAGCTGCCGCCTCGTGTCACTCATATACAGGAAGCACTACATGTACTGGACAGAGGAGCTTGCACTCCAGCAGATATGGAGAGGTGTCAGGGAGCTGCTGCCGCCTTGTGTCACTCATATACAGGAAGCACTACATGTACTGGACAGAGGAGCTTGCACTCCAGCAGATATGGAGAGGTGTCAGGGTGCTGCTGCTGCCTCGTGTCACTCATATACAGGAAGCACTACATGTACTGGACAGAGGAGCTTGCACTCCAGCAGATATGGAGAGGTGTCAGGGAGCTGCTGCCGCCTCGTGTCACCCATATACAGGAAGCACTACATGTACTGGACAGAGGAGCTTGCACTCCAGCAGATATGGAGAGGTGTCAGGGAGCTGCTGCCGCCTCGTGTCTCTCGTATACAGGAAGCACTACATGTACTGGCCAGAGGAGCTTGCACTCCAGCAGATATGGAGAGGTGTCAGGGAGCTGCTGCCGCCTCGTGTCACCCATATACAGGAAGCACTACATGTACTGGACAGAGGAGCTTGCACTCCAGCAGATATGGAGAGGTGTCAGGGTGCTGCTGCCGCCTCGTGTCTCTCATATACAGGAAGCACTACATGTACTGGACAGAGGAGCTTGCACTCCAGCAGATATGGAGAGGTGTCAGGGAGCTGCTGCCGCCTCGTGTCACCCATATACAGGAAGCACTACATGTACTGGACAGAGGAGCTTGCACTCCAGCAGATATGGAGAGGTGTCAGGGTGCTGCTGCCGCCTCGTGTCTCTCATATACAGGAAGCACTACATGTACTGGGCAGAGGAGCTTGCACTCCGGCAGATATAGAGGTGTCAGGGAGCTGCCGCCTCGTGTCTCTCATATACAGGAAGCACTACATGTACTGGGCAGAGGAGCTTGCACTCCGGCAGATATGGAGAGGTGTCAGGGAGCTGCCGCCTCGTGTCACTCATATACAGGAAGCACTACATGTACTGGACAGAGAAGCTTGCACTCCAGCAGATATGGAGAGGTGTCAGGGTGCTGCTGCCGCCTCATGTCTCTCATATACAGGGTGCACTACATGTACTGGACAGAGGAGCTTGCACTCCAGCAGATATGGAGAGGTGTCAGGGAGCTGCCGCCTCGTGTCACTCATATACAGGAAGCACTACATGTACTGGGCAGAGGAGCTTGCACTCCAGCAGGTATGGAGAGGTGTCAGAGTGCTGCTGCTGCCTCGTGTCACTCATATACAGGGTGCACTACATGTACTGGGCAGAGGAGCTTGCACTCCAGCAGGTATGGAGAGGTGTCAGAGTGCTGCTGCTGCCTCGTGTCACTCATATACAGGGTGCACTACATGTACTGGACAGAGGAGCTTGCACTCCAGCAGATATGGAGAGGTGTCAGGGAGCTGCTGCCGCCTCGTGTCACTCATATACAGGAAGCACTACATGTACTGGACAGAGGAGCTTGCACTCCAGCAGATATGGAGAGGTGTCAGGGAGCTGCTGCTGCTGCCTCGTGTCACTCATATACAGGAAGCACTACATGTACTGGGCAGAGGAGCTTGCACTACGGCAGATATGGAGAGGTGTCAGGGAGCTGCCGCCTCGTGTCACTCATATACAGGAAGCACTACATGTACTGGACAGAGGAGCTTGCACTCCAGCAGATATGGGGAGGTGTCAGGGAGCTGCTGCTGCCTCGTGTCACTCATATACAGGAAGCACTACATGTACTGGACAGAGGAGCTTGCACTCCGGCAGATATGGAGAGGTGTCAGGGAGCTGCCGCCTCGTGTCTCTCATATACAGGAAGCACTACATGTACTGGACAGAGGAGCTTGCACTCCGGCAGATATGGAGAGGTGTCAGGATGCTGCTGCCTCCTCGTGTCACTCATATACAGGAAGCACTACATGTACTGGACAGAGGAGCTTGCACTCCAGCAGATATGGGGAGGTGTCAGGGAGCTGCTGCCGCCTCGTGTCTCTCATATACAGGAAGCACTACATGTACTGGACAGAGGAGCTTGCACTCCAGCAGATATGGAGAGGTGTCAGGGTGCTGCTGCCGCCTCGTGTCTCTCATATATAGGAAGCACTACATGTACTGGACAGAGGAGCTTGCACTCCAGCAGATATGGAGAGGTGTCAGGGAGCTGCTGCTGCTGCCTCGTGTCACTTATATACAGGAAGCACTACATGTACTGGGCAGAGGAGCTTGCACTCCGGCAGATATAGAGGTGTCAGGGAGCTGCTGCTGCTGCCTCGTGTCTCTCATATACAGGAAGCACTACATGTACTGGACAGAGGAGCTTGCACTCCAGCAGATATGGAGAGGTGTCAGGGTGCTGCTGCCGCCTCGTGTCTCTCATATATAGGAAGCACTACATGTACTGGACAGAGGAGCTTGCACTCCGGCAGATATAGAGGTGTCAGGATGCTGCTGCCTCCTCGTGTCACTCATATACAGGAAGCACTACATGTACTGGACAGAGGAGCTTGCACTCCAGCAGATATGGGGAGGTGTCAGGGAGCTGCTGCCGCCTCGTGTCTCTCATATACAGGAAGCACTACATGTACTGGACAGAGGAGCTTGCACTCCAGCAGATATGGAGAGGTGTCAGGGTGCTGCTGCCGCCTCGTGTCTCTCATATATAGGAAGCACTACATGTACTGGACAGAGGAGCTTGCACTCCAGCAGATATGGAGAGGTGTCAGGGAGCTGCTGCTGCTGCCTCGTGTCACTTATATACAGGAAGCACTACATGTACTGGGCAGAGGAGCTTGCACTCCGGCAGATATGGAGGTGTCAGGGAGCTGCTGCCGCCTCGTGTCACTCATATACAGGAAGCACTACATGTACTGGACAGAGGAGCTTGCACTCCAGCAGATATGGAGAGGTGTCAGGGTGCTGCTGCCGCCTCGTGTCTCTCATATACAGGAAGCACTACATGTACTGGACAGAGGAGCTTGCACTCCGGCAGATATGGAGGTGTCAGGGAGCTGCTGCCGCCTCGTGTCACTCATATACAGGAAGCACTACATGTACTGGACAGAGGAGCTTGCACTCCAGCAGATATGGAGAGGTGTCAGGGTGCTGCTGCCGCCTCGTGTCACTCATATACAGGAAGCACTACATGTACTGGACAGAGGAGCTTGCACTCCAGCAGATATGGAGAGGTGTCAGGGTGCTGCTGCCGCCTCATGTCTCTCATATACAGGAAGCACTACATGTACTGGACAGAGGAGCTTGCACTCCAGCAGATATGGGGAGGTGTCAGGATGCTGCTGCCGCCTCGTGTCTCTCATATACAGGGTGCACTACATGTACTGGGCAGAGGAGCTTGCACTCCTGCAGATATGGAGAGGTGTCAGGGTGCTGCTGCCGCCTCGTGTCACTCATATACAGGGTGCACTACATGTACTGGACAGAGGAGCTTGCACTCCGGCAGATATGGAGAGGTGTCAGGGAGCTGCTGCTGCCTAGTGTCACTCATATACAGGAAGCACTACATGTACTGGACAGAGGAGCTTGCACTCCAGCAGATATGGAGAGGTGTCAGGAAGCTGCTGCCCCCTCGTGTCTCTCATATACAGGAAGCACTACATGTACTGGACAGAGGAGCTTGCACTCCAGCAGATATGGAGAGGTGTCAGGATGCTGCTGCCGCCTCGTGTCTCTCATATACAGGAAGCACTACATGTACTGTGCAGAGGAGCTTGCACTCCGGCAGATATGGAGAGGTGTCAGGGAGCTGCTGCCGCCTCCTGTCACTCATATACAGGAAGCACTACATGTACTGGACAGAGGAGCTTGCACTCCGGCAGATATGGAGAGGTGTCAGGGAGCTGCTGCCGCCTCGTGTCACTCATATACAGGGTGCACTACATGTACTGGGCAGAGGAGCTTGCACTCCAGCAGATATGGAGAGGTGTCAGGGTGCTGCTGCCGCCTCGTGTCACCCATATACAGGAAGCACTACATGTACTGGACAGAGGAGCTTGCACTCCAGCAGATATGGAGAGGTGTCAGGGAGCTGCCGCCTCGTGTCTCTCATATACAGGAAGCACTACATGTACTGGACAGAGGAGCTTGCACTCCGGCAGATATAGAGGTGTCAGGGTGCTGCTGCCGCCTCGTGTCACTCATATACAGGAAGCACTACATGTACTGGACAGAGGAGCTTGCACTCCGGCAGATATGGAGAGGTGTCAGGGAGCTGCTGCCGCCTCATGTCACTCATATACAGGAAGCACTACATGTACTGGACAGAGGAGCTTGCACTCCAGCAGATATGGAGAGGTGTCAGGGAGCTGCTGCCGCCTCGTGTCACTCATATACAGGAAGCACTACATGTACTGGACAGAGGAGCTTGCACTCCAGCAGATATGGAGAGGTGTCAGGAAGCTGCTGCCGCCTCCTGTCTCTCATATACAGGAAGCACTACTTGTACTGGACAGAGGAGCTTGCACTCCAGCAGATATGGAGAGGTGTCAGGGAGCTGCTGCTGCCTCGTGTCACTCATATACAGGAAGCACGACATGTACTGGACAGAGGAGCTTGCACTCCAGCAGGTATGGAGAGGTGTCAGGGAGCTGCCGCCTCGTGTCACTCATATACAGGAGGCACTACATGTACTGGACAGAGGAGCTTGCACTCCAGCAGATATAGAGGTGTCAGGGAGCTGCTGCCGCCTCGTGTCTCTCATATACAGGAAGCACTACATGTACTGGACAGAGGAGCTTGCACTCCAGCAGGTATGGAGAGGTGTCAGGGTGCTGCTGCGGCCTCGTGTCTCTCATATATAGGAAGCACTACATGTACTGAACAGAGGAGCTTGCACTCCAGCAGATATGGAGAGGTGTCAGGGAGCTGCTGCTGCTGCCTCGTGTCACTCATATACAGGAAGCACTACATGTACTGGGCAGAGGAGCTTGCACTCCAGCAGATATGGAGAGGTGTCAGGGAGCTGCTGCCGCCTCGTGTCACTCATATACAGGAAGCACTACATGTACTGGACAGAGGAGCTTGCACTCCGGCAGATATAGAGGTGTCAGGGAGCTGCTGCCGCCTCGTGTCACTCATATACAGGAAGCACTACATGTACTGGACAGAGGAGCTTGCACTCCAGCAGATATGGAGAGGTGTCAGGGTGCTGCTGCCGCCTCGTGTCTCTCATATACAGGAAGCACTACATGTACTGGACAGAGGAGCTTGCACTCCGGCAGATATAGAGGTGTCAGGGAGCTGCTGCCGCCTCGTGTCTCTCATATACAGGAAGCACTACATGTACTGGGCAGAGGAGCTTGCACTCCGGCAGATATAGAGGTGTCAGGATGCTGCTGCCGCCTCGTGTCACTCATATACAGGAAGCACTACATGTACTGGACAGAGGAGCTTGCACTCCAGCAGATATAGAGGTGTCAGGGAGCTGCTGCTGCCGCCTCGTGTCACTCATATACAGGAAGCACTACATGTACTGGACAGAGGAGCTTGCACTCCGGCAGATATAGAGGTGTCAGGATGCTGCTGCCGCCTCGTGTCACTCATATACAGGAAGCACTACATGTACTGGACAGAGGAGCTTGCACTCCAGCAGATATAGAGGTGTCAGGGAGCTGCTGCTGCCGCCTCGTGTCACTCATATACAGGAAGCACTACATGTACTGGACAGAGGAGCTTGCACTCCGGCAGATATAGAGGTGTCAGGGAGCTGCTGCTGCCGCCTCGTGTCACTCATATACAGGAAGCACTACATGTACTGGGCAGAGGAGCTTGCACTCCGGCAGATATAGAGGTGTCAGGATGCTGCTGCCGCCTCGTGTCACTCATATACAGGAAGCACTACATGTACTGGGCAGAGGAGCTTGCACTCCGGCAGATATAGAGGTGTCAGGGAGCTGCTGCTGCCGCCTCGTGTCACTCATATACAGGAAGCACTACATGTACTGGGCAGAGGAGCTTGCACTCCGGCAGATATGGAGAGGTGTCAGGGAGCTGCCGCCTCGTGTCACTCATATACAGGAAGCACTACATGTACTGGACAGAGGAGCTTGCACTCCGGCAGATATAGAGAGGTGTCAGGGAGCTGCTGCCGCCTCGTGTCTCTCATATATAGGAAGCACTACATGTACTGAACAGAGGAGCTTGCACTCCAGCAGATATGGAGAGGTGTCAGGGAGCTGCTGCCGCCTCGTGTCACTCATATACAGAAAGCACTACATGTACTGGACAGAGGAGCTTGCACTCCAGCAGATATGGAGAGGTGTCAGGAAGCTGCTGCCGCCTCGTGTCACCCATATACAGGAAGCACTACATGTACTGGACAGAGGAGCTTGCACTCCAGCAGATATGGAGAGGTGTCAGGGTGCTGCTGCCGCCTCGTGTCACCCATATACAGGAAGCACTACATGTACTGGACAGAGGAGCTTGCACTCCAGCAGATATGGAGAGGTGTCAGGGAGCTGCTGCCGCCTCGGTGTCACTCATATACAGGAAGCACTACATGTACTGGGCAGAGGAGCTTGCACTCCAGCAGATATGGAGAGGTGTCAGGGAGCTGCTGCCGCCTCGTGTCTCTCATATACAGGAAGCACTACATGTACTGGGCAGAGGAGCTTGCACTCCAGCAGATATGGGGAGGTGTCAGGATGCTGCTGCCGCCTCGTGTCACTCATATACAGGAAGCACTACATGTACTGGACAGAGGAGCTTGCACTCCAGCAGATATTGAGAGGTGTCAGGGAGCTGCTGCTGCCTCGTGTCACTCATATACAGGAAGCACTACATGTACTGGACAGAGGAGCTTGCACTCCAGCAGATATGGAGAGGTGTCAGGGTGCTGATGCCGCCTCGTGTCACCCATATACAGGAAGCACTACATGTACTGGACAGAGGAGCTTGCACTCCAGCAGATATGGAGGTGTCAGGGAGCTGCCGCCTCGTGTCACTCATATACAGGAAGCACTACATGTGCTGGACAGAGGAGCTTGCACTCCAGCAGATATGGAGAGGTGTCAGGGTGCTGCTGCCGCCTCCTGTCACTCATATACAGGGTGCACTACATGTACTGGACAGAGGAGCTTGCACTCCAGCAGATATGGAGAGGTGTCAGGGAGCTGCCGCCTCGTGTCACTCATATACAGGAAGCACTACATGTGCTGGACAGAGGAGCTTGCACTCCAGCAGATATGGAGAGGTGTCAGGGTGCTGCTGCCGCCTCGTGTCACTCATATACAGGGTGCACTACATGTACTGGACAGAGGAGCTTGCACTCCAGCAGATATGGAGAGGTGTCAGGGTGCTGCTGCCGCCTCGTGTCTCTCATATACAGGAAGCACTACATGTACTGGACAGAGGAGCTTGCACTCCAGCAGATATGGGGAGGTGTCAGGGAGCTGCTGCTGCTGCCTCGTGTCACTCATATACAGGAAGCACTACATGTACTGGACAGAGGAGCTTGCACTCCAGCAGATATAGAGGTGTCAGGGAGCTGCTGCCGCCTTGTGTCACTCATATACAGGAAGCACTACATGTACTGGACAGAGGAGCTTGCACTCCAGCAGATATGGAGAGGTGTCAGGGAGCTGCTGCCGCCTCGTGTCTCTCATAGAAAATTATATATATATATATATATATATATATATATATATATATATATATATATATATATATATATATATATATATATAAAATCGAATTTAAATCGAAATCGTGATCACCAAGATCACAATTTCAGAATCGTTAAAGCGTTGAATATCGCGATCACGTCATTTCCACATGTGGAAGTTTGAAGAAGCGCCTTCAAACTTTCCCAAAGTCCCAGTGCGTGCGGCCCGCAGCATTGGACATACCTTCCATCCTCTATTGCGCTCTGCCGCCTCTTGTGCTTGGCAAAACTTCAGGTTCCTGTAGGTCACATGATATACAGGAAGTATGCCGTGCATTAGAGTTAGAGCCTGCAGGAGGGGAAGTGGATAGACTGGAATCGCTGGACTGGTGCTTGAAGCTATGTCCAGAAACGATGCAACTTGGGGGACGAGGAGGCACAGAGAGACACAGGAGACACAGAGGGGGCACAAAGAGAGACACAGAGGGGGCACAGAGAGAGACAGAGGGGGCACAGAGAGAGACAGAGGGGGCACAGAGAGACAAAGGAGGCAAGAGAGAGACCCAGAGGAGGCATGAAGAGGCAAAGGGGGCACAAGGAGAGACAGGGGGACAGAGGGGGAACAAACAGGCACAAAAAGGGGGGGGGGGGGGAACGAAGCTTGATTTGAAGGAAATCGAATCGAAATCGTAATTTTGGACAGAAATCGATCAATTCAATTTTTTCCTAAAATCGTTCAGGCCTATATATATACACATACATACATATATATATACACATACATACACTCATAAGATTAAATACTATTCCGCCTCCGAGTCCTCGCAACTGGGAGGGAGGAGTAATAAACCCAAAATTACTCTTACGCTCCACGCCTGCTATAACATTACTGTTATGGCGGCGCTTAGTTTTAGCGCATGGCGCTGAGTGCTGTAACCACCTGCTTTGATTTGGAGACCTCAGGTCTGGTTCTCACTGGGAACTGCGTCCGTTTCCGATGAGATGCGGCCTCCATGCTGCTGTAAAGTCGCAGCTGAATCGGGATGCGTCCTACCGATACCTGCTGCAGCACACGATTCTGGACGCCAGTTTCAATAGGCTGCGATTCCGTATCTGTAATTGCGTGCAGAAAACGATCACAATCTGTGGCTGGTGGAAATCGGCCCTCTGTACAGACACGTTTGCACACTGGCACTATTAGCCCTGCTGGGGGGAATCGGTAAACGGTGACCCCGGGCTGGATCGCTGGAGGAGCAGGGAAGCTTCCAGACAGGCTTCCCATTGCGGACGGGATTATTTGTATTTACATTTCCTCCAGGCCGAGCTCACACTACAAATCAGCAACCACTCAGCGAGTCTTTCACATGTTCAGCAAGCAATGTTATAGCAATTTTGTTTCCTGTACTTTTGAGACAATCGTCCAGGACATGCCGGATACACGGCGGTAGCATTTCAGAGAAAATAAAATAACTGCAGTGAGAACAGCTCCACTGAATCCCACCATCAGCATCACAGCTGGTGATCAGCAGCAATGGCAATCACACAAGTGCTGCAGGGTGAACTGGCCCTTAAAGGGGAACTGAAGAGAGAGGTATATGGAAGCTGTCATGTTTATTTCCTTTTAGACAATACCAGTTGCCTGGCAGCCCTGCTGATCCTCTGCCTCTAATACTATTAGCCATAGCCCCTGAACAAGCATGCAGCAGATCAGGTGTTTCAGTGGTTCAGACTTATAAGTCTGATCTGACAAGACTAGCTGCATGCTTGTTTCTGGTTTTAATCAGATACTACTGCAGAGAAATAGACCAGCAGGGCCGCCAGGTAACTGGTATTGATTAAAAGGAAATAAACATGACAGCCTCCATATACCTCTCTCTTCAGTTCCCCTTTAAAGAGGCCCTGTAGTGACATAAAGCAGAATTAACTACATTATTCAGGATACTCGTTTTTTACGGTAAGTATCCTGGTTTTACGTCAGGAAAATTCCCCATTTCTATATATTAGTATGTACAGTGCTGTCCATAATTATTCATACCCCTGGCAAATTTCGACTTAAAGTTACTTTTATTCAACCAGCAAGTAATTTTTTGACGGGAAATGACATGAATGCCTCCCAAAAGAAAATAAGGCCATGTACAAGAGGCCTTATAGTGGGGGGAAAAAAAAAAGTCTCAGCTTTTATTTACACATTTGAGCAAAAAGTGTCCAGTCCAAAATTATTCCTACCCTTCTCAATAATCAATAGAAAGCCTTTATTGGCTATTACAGCAAACGCTTCCTATAATTAGGGATGGTCGCAAATTTACATTTCTGATTCCACAGACATTCCGATTTCCGCCAATGCCGATTACCGATTTTGCTGATTTCCAATCAGTTTCCGAGTTCGGATTTCCGAATAGTTTTTTTTTAGGGGGGGGGGGGGGGGGGTCATTTTTTGCATGCTCTGACTGGCCAAATACTTCTGAGTACGTTGACTCACATATACACATACATACACACACAATATACACATACATACACACACATATAACCAGGGGGAGGGGACAACATCGAGAGCCCCCCCCACACATATAGGGGGGGGGGGGGGGGGTTATAATCCATTACTCACCCATTCCCCAGCCTGGCCCAGCCCGGGTCCAGCATGCCCCCTGCACAGCCAAATAACTGACTCTAAGACAGGTGGGAGGCTTCTGCGATTACCTCCCCCGGCTGCTGGCATTGGGGGGGGTGACACTGACAGGGGGCATAGCAGCGGCCCACATGTGACAACCATTAGCAGGCTTCAGATATCTGTCCTGGCAGTCAGTGTCACATGCAGGCCGGGGGGAGTGTCTTCTGTCAGATACACACTGCATGCAGCCAGTCACCAGCCAATCACTAGTCAGGGAGTGCATTGGATAGGCCACTTTCCAGGCTGCATACAATCTGCATTCTGCATGCAAGCTGGAATCCCACTGACCGTCTCATTAGAGTCAGTCTTTAAAGAGAAACAGTCATCAATACGCATTTTGTATACGCGAACCGCAAACGCGTCAAAACGCATGCAAAACGCTAAAAAAACACAAACGCACAAAAAAGGCACTACAAACACAAAAAGGCACTACAAACACAACGCACATGACAGAAACCGCGACCTTTCACGCACTGACAAGTGTGCACCCGCCTGAAGCATTTTGTATGCGTTTTCCACTGCGTTTTTCTATTGCGATTTATGCAAATCACTAGAAAAACAGGAAGCGGATATACATCAGAAAACCATTGTTTTTTGTTTTTTTTAAAACACAAGCCAAACGCATTACAATGCGTTACCTTTGACTTTCATTATGTGCATTTTTTATGCGTTTTTGAAAACTATGCAACAAAACCAGGTTAAAAAAAGCATACACAATGCATATGCGGTTTTTATATGCGTTTTTTGATGCGTCCCATTGACTACCATTGCAGGCAAAAACGCTGCAATTTTGGCAACGCTAGCGTTTCTGCTAAGTGTGTTCCTAGCCTCAGTTGGATCGGCAAATCGAGATTGCTGTGTGAGAAGGGCATAATGCGCACACGCCATAAAACTGTGCATAGCGAGGAGGCGTCAGAAATCGGGCAGATTCGAGTTGTGCGTTCATTCTCTGCACTATGGAGAGGGGACGGGGGAGGGGGTGTAGGATTGGTGAACGCTCCGGCATCACGCTGTCCGGGAGACACAGAAGCTTGCTGAACATAATTATTCCCTGAGTGACGGTCTCCTGCTGAGCAGAAACAGGCCGAGAACCATGGGGATTTCTTCACAGACGTCAGATAATGATTGTAAGCCTTTGCGATTGGAAGAGCGCCCTGTAACATCCGTATGCCGCTATAAACCCATCTCTCCACCCCCTGCTGGCTGAGAACTGCTGCATTACCGCCGGGAGGCAGCTGCAATATAGCGAGTGTTTCACTGTGATTACAACCGGCGGGATTTATTGCCACAAACCGATCAATACCTGGCGCTGCAGAGCCACCCAACACCCCAGGCATCATTTCACAAACACAATAAGCACTGGAATTCAGCTACAGCCAAATCTATATGTAATGTACACCTGAAGTGAAGGCGATATGGAGGCTGCCATATTTATTTCCTGTTAAACAATACCAGTTGCCTGGCAGTCCTGCTGATCTTTGGCTGCAGTAGTGTCTGACTGGATTAGCTGCATGTTTCAGCTGTGTGATTCACACTTCAGTCACCTGACCTGCATGCTTGTTCAGGGGCTATGGCTAAATGTATTATGCCTGGTACACACAATCACAATTTACTGCTTAATCAATTATTTCCAACATGTCCGATCAGATTTCCGATCTATTTTCCATGGAGGTGAACAGAAAATCAACTGGAAAATCAATCGGATATGTTGGAAATAATCGCTCTGGCAGTATATCAGCCAGAAAATCTCATCCTGTGTACCAGGCATTAGAGGCAGAGGATCAGCAGGACAGCCAGGCAATCTGCATTGTTTACAAGGATATAAAGGTCAGCCTCCAAATCTCTCTCACTTCATCTGTGCTTTCAGTTTAGGGAGGAGCAGGAAGGCTTAATGCGGCTGGTGTCCTGGTGGAGGAAATTCCAGTTTTAGGGGGATATTTGTCCCAAATAGGAATGTAAGCTGTGTGGATTTGGCAGAGGCCGTCACCAGCGCCCCGTCACTTCCGGGAGGCATTGGACTCTGCGGGGAGGGCTGATTATTCTTTTACACAGCAGAGGGATAAATTATCTGATGCAGAAGGGCAGCGGCCTAAATATAGATACCTGATAATCTGTCCCTGAGGACTTGGTGACAGGTGAGCTGTCTGTGCACATCCAGTGACACTTCCAGGGGGACACAGCTGCCAAAGCCACCCTCACCGGGGGGCAGAGATATCTCACCTGCCCATCTGTATACAACCTGCCATCAGCCTCTCCCAGCCTGGAATACGGCAGAGCTGGGAACTCAGAGACACAAAGATTTCTGCATCACAATACCTGAGTCACAGAAGAATCCAGCAGGGGGAGGAGCCTCTGGTAATGGGTGCAGCAGGTGTGCAGAGCTGGGAACTCAGGTGCACAGAGATCTCACCACCAGAGCCCTGAGAGATAGAAAAATCCACCAGGGGGAGGAGCCTCTGGTAATGGGTGCAGCAGGTGTGCAGAGCTGGGAACTCAGGTGCACAGAGATCTCACCACCAGAGCCCCTGAGAGATAGAAGAATCCAGCAGGGGGAGGAGCCTCCGGTAATGGGTGCAGCAGATGTGCAGAGCTGGGAACTCAGGTGCACAGAGATCTCACCACCAGAGCCCCTGAGAGATAGAAGAATCCAGCAGAGGGAGGAGCCTCTGGTAATGGGTGCAGCAGGTGTGCAGAGCTGGGAACTCAGGTGCACAGAGATCTCACCACCAGAAACCTGAGATGTAGAAGAATCCAGCAGGGGGAGGAGCCTCTGGTAATGGGTGCAGCAGGTGTGCAGAGCTGGGAACTCAGGTGCACAGAGATCTCACCACCAGAGCCCCTGAGAGATAGGAGAATCCAGCAGGGGGAGGAGCCTCTGGTAATGGGTGCAGCAGGTGTGCAGAGCTGGGAACTCAGGTGCACAGAGATCTCACCACCAGAGCTCCTGAGAGATAGGAGAATCCAGCAGGGGGAGGAGCCTCTGGTAATGGGTGCAGCAGGTGTGCAGAGCTGGGAACTCAGGTGCACAGAGATCTCACCACCAGATCCTTAAGAGATAGGAGGAGCCAGCAGGGGGAGGAGCCTCTGGTAATGGGTGCAGCAGGTGTGCAAAGCAGGGAACTCAGGTGCACAGAAATCTCACCACCAGATCCCCTGAGAGATAGAGGAATCCAGCAGGGGGAGGAGCCTCTGTTAATGGGTGCAGCAGGGGGAGGAGCCTCTGGTAATGGGTGCAGCAGGTGTGCAGAGCTGGGAACTCAGGTGCACAGAGATCTCACCACCAGAGCTCCTGAGAGGAGCCTCTGGTAATGGGTGCAGCAGGTGTGCAGAGCTGGGAACTCAGGTGCACAGAGATCTCACCACCAGAGCTCCTGAGAGGAGCCTCTGGTAATGGGTGCAGCAGGTGTGCAGAGCTGGGAACTCAGGCGCACAGAGATCTCACCACCAGAGTCCCTGAGAGATAGGAGAATCCAGCAGGGGGAGGAGCCTCTGGTAATGGGTGCAGCAGGTGTGCAGAGCTGGGAACTCAGGTGCACAGAGATCTCACCACCAGATCCCCTGAGAGATAGGAGAATCCAGCAGGGGGAGGAGCCTCTGGTAATGGGTGTAGCAGGTGTGCAGAGCTGGGAACTCAGGTGCACAGAGATCTCACCACCAGAGCCCCTGAGTGATAGGAGAATCCAGCAGGGGGAGGAGCCTCTGGTAATGGATGCAACAGGTGTGCAGAGCTGGGAACTTAGAAAGGCTGAGATCTCACCACCAGAGCCCCTGAGAGATAGAAGGGAATCCATGAAATATAGCAGCGCGTTACCTTCCCTATTGCGGAATCACTAATCATTAAAAAAACCCTAGGCAAAATACTGCCTCATCTGGCCTCCTCCTCTAGCCTTGAATCCCTATTCTATAACCTAGACTTTCAACCTGGGGTTTGCGGCCTGGCCTGGGGTGTGTGGAGGGCTGGGGGGATTGTCTCAGTAGCGGACATGTTGTCTCAGGGCTCCATCTCTTCCTGGCCGCAGCTTCAAGAGAAATACCATCTTCCAGAGTCTGAGGGATTCAGATTCATGCAAATTAGACACTTTTTGCAGCATAGATGCGCCGGGGGGCTCCGATTAGCCCGATCTAACTTAGAGTCTACCTATTGTTCTACCCCTCTGCCAGAGGGCCTTATCTCTAGCATGTATTATGACCTCTGGTACGCCAGGTTCTCTGGTCCCTCTAAAGCAATGACTAACTGGCAGGACAGACTTGGGGCCCTCACGGATGAATCGCAGTGGGAGGTCATCTTCTCCGCCATTGCCAGTTCCTCTAGACATAACCAAAGAAAGGAACTATAGGCTATTCTATGATTGGTACAGAACCCCAGCCCAACTGGCCAAATGGAACCTAGTTCCCTCGGATCACTGTTTCCGGGGCTGTTCGGCCCCAGCGGACCAACTACACTGCTGGTGGTCCTGTCCCTTAGTCGCGGGATTCTGGACCCAGTCCTTTATCTTGGCCTCGGAGGTCCTTGGGAAACAGATCCAGCCCAACCCCTGGTCAGCCCTATTCCATAACCCTATCCCAGAGCTATCCAAACACCAAAACAAACTCCTCGGGCAAATCTGCGGGGCCTGTAAGGCTTTGCTGGCCAAATATTGGAAATCTCCCCCCCCCCCCCCCTCCAGGCTCGAGCTCATCAATAAAATTCAGCATACTTACACTCTGGAGAAGATGACCTCTTACATCAGAGAGAATATGCCTGCTTTCGAGAAAATCTGGGATCCCTGGACAGTATGGAAGATATCTCAAACTTGAGTTCCCTCCCTATGTATCCCCCCACCCCTCCCTCTTCTCCATGCCTCCGTACCCCTATCATATGTACTTAAGAAGGCCTCATCACGGCAAGACTGGCCTCAAGGCTATCAGTGTTCTTTATTATTATTATTATTGCATTTATTTCCTGTTTTCTTTCATTTTTTTTTTTAGTTTAATTGTTACTCTCCGCAGAATCCTGCATTGTTCTAGTGAATTGGCAATTTCTTTATAATTCGCCTACAAGGCTTTGACGCCCCTACAGTTGCACTGGATATACTGCTGCCATCTTCCTATGGGGTATCAATCTAAGATATTATCATTGTATATTGAACAATGCTGTACTTTTGTTATTTGTTTTGGAAAATAATAAAAATAAAGTTAAAAAAAAGAAATATAGCAGCGCGTTGAGCTCTTTATTTTTCTCGATTTCTCCCATCGTTTACTAGCAGCGCACTTTAGTTGTGACCTTATAATCCTCTCCCAATTAAGAATAATTCTAAGTGAGTGAGAAGAATTCAAGGGAAAGTCTCTTAATTGGGGGAGATTAGTGAGCCAGACTTCCTGCAATTACATCTAATTCCACTCAACATTACCAGGAATTTTGCTGAGGCAGACGAAGTCCCTGTGATACCGACAACACTGTCACCCATCACTAGCTCCGCCCCTGTCACTGGCTCCGCCCCTGTCACTAGCTCTGCCCTTGTCACTAGCTCTGCCCCTGTGATACTGACATTGTCACCCCCATCACTAGCTCCGCCCCTGTCACTAGCTCCGCCTCTGTGATACGGACAACATTGTTTTTTGAGAAAATCGATTTTAAAAATTCAAAAAATAATGTTTTGTTTTTAAACTCGGTAAAATGCCATTTAGCTGTGGTACACTTGAAGGACTCATTCACACTGGCAATTTGCGATTCACGGTAATTGCAAACGTGGTGAACGCAGCTTCCAGACGAGCTCAGTAGCTGAGGGAGGAGCAGAAAGACAGCGAGGGGCCAGGGTGACTACAGGGGGCAAGCCCCAGGTCACTTACACTGGGGACCTTACTGTCACCGGTAGGTTCCCCTTAACCACTTGCCGACCGCTCTGATGCCTATGATAGCCGATCACAGTGATTGGTTGGCGGGGGGAGTGAGGGGGCTGGGAATAAAAAAATAAAGAAAATAAAAAGTAAATATATATATATATATATATATATATATATATATATATATATATTTAATAAAATAAACAAACAGGGTAGCAGCGATCAGAGCCCACCAACAGAAAGGTCTGTTGGTGGGCAGAAAAGAGGTGGGGAATCACTTGTGTGCTCGGTTGTGCGGCCCTGCAGCAAGGCCTTAAAGCTGCAGTGTCCTAATTTGTAAAAAATTGCCTGGTGGAGCGGGGGGGGGGGGGGGGGGGGGGGTTTGGACTAGTCACAGAAGTGACAGGTTTTGGACTAGTCCATCTCTTCATGGGGGATTCTCAGCAAGGCTTTTATTCTTTATTAAGATATTCCCTAAAAAGGATTTAAACATTGATGCTGGCCAGCTTCCCTGCTCCCTACACAGTTTTTGGCAGTTGGACGGAGCAACGTCCATTCATTAACCCTCCTGGCGGTATAAAAAAATACGCCAGGAGGCAGCGCGGCAGTTTTTTTTTAATTGTTTTTTTTCTATATCATGTAGCGAGCCCAGGGCTCGCTACATGATAGCCGCTGCTCAGCGGCATCCCCCCGCCCTCTTCGATCGCCTTCGGCGATCTCCGATCAGGAAATCCCGTTTAAAGAACGGGATTTCCTGGAGGGCTTCCCCCGTCGCCATGGCGACGGGGCGGAATGACGTCACTGACGTCGGGTCGTCATTGGGAGTCCCAGGCCACCCCTCGGCGCTGCCTGGCACTGATTGGCCAGGCAGCGCACGGGGTCTGGGGGGGGGGGGCCGCGCGCCGCACCGTATAGCGGCGATCGGGCGCGCGGCGGCGGCGATCAGGGTGCTGGCGCAGCTAGCAAAGTGCTAGCTGCGTCCAGCAAAAAAAAAATTAAACAAATCGGCCCAGCAGGGCCTGAGCGGCACCCTCCGGCGGCTTACCCCGAACTACGTTCGGGGTTACCGCCAAGAAGGTTAAGTGCTTTTGAAAATAAATAAATCCCTGAGAATCCCCCCATGAAGAGATGGACTAGTCCAAAACCTGTCGCTTCTGTCAGATTCCTACTACCTACTGTAAGTGACAGCAACATAGGAGAAAAGTCATTTATGGCTCATTTTACGCTGAGGAAAAAACGTACTTCTTATTTGTTTATGTTTGCACATATTTAAAATTTTACAATTTTTCACCATAGTGCCCCTTTTTTTAAAGAGAAACTCCGACCAAGAATTGAACTTTATCCCAATCAGTAGCTGATACCCCTTTTTACATGAGAAATCTATTCCTTTTCACAAACAGACCATCAGGGGGCGCTGTATGACTGATATTGTGGTGAAACCCCTCCCACAGGAAACTGTGAGGACCACGGTCCTGGCAGTTTCCTGTCTGTGAACCTTGTTGCATTGTGGGAAATAACAGCTGTTTACAGCTGTTTCCAACTGCCAAAAAAGCATGCAGCAGCTACTTCACTTGACAGGAGTAAAAATGTCACCATGTAATAAATGTCAGAATGTAAATCGGGGATTTAAAAGATTTTACAATGGGCAAACACTGACTAAATCATTTATACAAAATTATTGTAAAAATGAAGCACTTTTATTACATTATTTTCACTGGAGCTCAGTGGTTAAAAAGCACCACTGCCAAGTGTAATTTTACGAAGTTGAAAAAAAAAATTTTCCTTTTAACTTTTAGAATTTTTTTTCTCAAGAACTAAAAGATCTTTTAGAAAAATGCGTCTTCGCTTTCTCCCACTAAACCGAATTGCTAAACTTTCTGTAAGATTTAATGTAATCCCAATTAGCAGATTAGTCACCACTGCACAGGAGCTGTGAAAGTCCACATATGTAGATACAGACCAGACCCCTTTCTCGTCACGTCTTCTCAGACACAGTGAAACATTATAAGGCTGTGCGGATACAGTATAGTACAGTATGCCGGGGCAGAGTGTTCCAAAGCTTATACTTCTTCAAGCATGCGACATACTCAGAGAAAGTCATCTATTGTAAGTCCACTATTTCCGTGGGCAGCACGGTGACGTAGTGGTTAGAGCTCTCGCCTTGCAGCGCTGGGTCCCTGGTTCTGATCCCAGCCAGGGCACTATCTGCATGGAGTTTGTATGTTCTCCCCCTGTCTGTGTGGGTTTCCTCCGGGCACTCCAGTTTCCTCCCACATCCCAAACCATACAGATAAATTAACTGGCTTCCCCCTAAATTGTCCATAGACTATGATACATACACTACATGGTACAAACATAGACATAGGACTATGGTAGGGATTAGATTGTGAGCCCCTCAGAGGGACAGTTCGTGACAAGACAATATACTCTGTACAGCGCTGCAGAAGATGTCAGCGCTATATAAATACTAATGATAATATTTTGCTCTACTGACATCAAAGCAAAAACAGGTGACTCTCAAAAAGACCCAACTGCTGCGGTGAGACGGTTGTGGGAAAATGGCGTCTCACCTGTTTGTAAATTAGCGTTGGACGTTTTGGGACTCCTGATTCTGCTCAGATAAAACATCCAATTACTTAGTAAGACTGATTTACATGAATGCTAATGAGCGGCAGCTGAGACAATCGGGGACGATTCCCTGCATAGATCATTACAGGGAACTCACGTATCTGTCAATTCTCTTCACAGCTGCAGCGTCTGCTGGACGAGTTCTGCAATCACTGAGATGAGAAATGTAGTGATGCCTTCAGGGGACATAAAGTTCTCCTGGATGTCCAGTTAAGGCGGCCATATTTCTTAGATGAGTATCTTTTTTTTTTTTTTAAAGCCTCGTCAGATTTGCTATAAAGGGAACCTGAAGTGAGAGGGATACGGAGGCTGCCATATTTATTTCCTGTTAAACAGTTCCAGTTGCCTGGCTCTCCTGCTGATCTATTTGGCTGCAGTAGTGTATGAATCACACACCTGAAACAAGCATGCAGCTAATCCAGCCACATTTCACTCAGAGCACCTGATCTGCTGCATGCTTGTTCAGGGTCTATGGCTAGGAGTATTAGAGGCAGAGAATAAGCAGAGCTGCCAGGTAATCTGCATTGTTTAACAGGCAATAAATATGTCAGCCTCCATATACCTCTCACTGTTCTTAGTGTTAAAATTACCGCCAGTTCCTTTCTTAAAGGGGTTCTGTGGAGCCTGTAATAAACATAAATAGACACTTACCTGTGGCTTCTATCAGCCCCCTGTAGCGGTCATGTCCCGCGCTGTCCTCTTTTCCGATCACCCGTTCCCCGCTGCCGGTCCCGGTCTAATTACCCATGTCACGTGTCTGTCCGGCCCTGGCCTCCCATCTCCAGGAGCTTACTGCGCATGCTCAGTACAAGAAAACCTCTTATTGTGCCTGCGCTGTAAGCTCCCGGAGACGGAACAGAAAAAAGTGCCCCTGGTGGATACTCACCTCGGGTGTGGGAAGCCTCCGGATCCTATCGAGGCTCCCCCCTTCCTCCTCTGTCCCACGGGGGTCTCGCTGTGCCCCTCCGAATGGTGGCCGTGTAAATATTTATCTCCCAGGCTCCAGCGCAGGCGCAGTAGCGGCTATCGGCTCAGGATCAGGCGGAAATAGCCGATCCCAGTCAGGTCCACTCTACTGCGCAGGCGCAAGTCTCCTACGCACTGTGCGACGTAGAGCGGACCCGATTGGGATCAGCTATTTCTGCCTTAGCCCATCGGGGAGCTGCACCTGGAGCCAGGAAGGTAAATATTGCAGGTGCTACTGGGTCTGCGCTACAGCTTGACAATTGTCGGCTGTGGCTTTGGAGGGGCAGAGAGAGACCATCGTGGGATGGAGGAGGACGGGGGCAGGGCCGGTTCAGGTAACAATTGGGCCCTAGGGCAAAATTAGCCTCGGGGCCCCCCAACAGACACCCCCCGACAAAAAAGCGTCATTAGAGGCCCTTCGTTGCAGGCAAATTTCCCTCCTGGGCCCCTGAGCTGGCTGCTGACCCTCCCCCATTCACCTCCCAACTTAACAGACTCAGCAGAGTCCCTGGGGAGCAACAGTTAAGATGGGGAGGGACACCTTGGGGGCCCCTAAAGGCTCTGGGGCCCTGGGGCAATTGCCCATTTTTTCCTATGGTAGCTCCAGCCCTAAACGGGAGAAGCCTTGATAAGATCCGGAGGCTTCCCCCACCCGAGGTAAGGAGGTAAGTACCCCCCGGGGAAAACCCAAAGTACCCCCCAAAGGAACCCCATTGGTCTGCTAAGGACCAATGGGGCTCCTTGGAGCCCAAATACAAAGATGCTATAGAGAGCTCTGAGCTATATAGCTCAGAGCTCTGTCGGGTGCAGGACGCTAAGTCCCGCCGGCTCTCGCTGCCCTCCCCGCCTCTCCCACATGTCACCTATATACATGCTGGCACCCATGGGTGCCAGCATGTATATGGGTGACAGGTGTGGGCGGAGTGGACGGCGGGAGCCGGCGGGGACTTAGCGTTAGTGTATGCGGCGGCCGGCGGGTGAGCGGCGAGTGACGTCGGGTGCGGTGGAGTTACAAAGTAACAAAGTTGTTACATTGTAACAACTTTGTTACATTGTAACTGATTAGTATATTTCCGAGGATATTGCGTGGGAACTGGCTTTTAAAGGGACAGGTAAGTATTAATGGTTAATTAAGAATATTAAAGGACTTTTTTCGTGGTTATGTTTTTTGTGCAATTAAAATACTTTTTCTATGTGTTTGTGTGTTTATTTACTTTTAACTCTTAAAGGAAATGGGTAAGGGGTACAAGTACCTCTATACTCATTTCTCCTGGGAGGGGGGGGTGGGCATCTGGGGGACCCCTTTTTAAAGGGGACTCCCAGATGCCACCATGACCCCCCCCCCCCCCCCCTCAGGAAATAGCGGCCTCCACCTCCACCGCCCATCGGAGGTGGAGAAAAGCCCCTTGTCCTTGGATTGGACAAGGGCTCGGAGGGGGAGGGGAAAGCTTGGCTGCCCCTCCCCTTCCGAGACCCTCCAATCCATGGACCATGCGGGCTGGTATAGTCAGGGTGCGGAGCCCCACACGGCCGGTGCTCCGCATTCTGGCTATCCCAGTCTGCATAGGGGACAAGGGGTTAAAGAGGTCTGGGAGGGGGGACCCCACGTCGTTTTTTTTTAATATTTCCCACACTCAGAACGAAGTAAGTAAAACTCTTCCCACTTGGGGGAATCTATGAAAATAAAACACTATTGTTACCTGTGCAAAAAAAACTGACATTTTCCGCATTTAAAAGACATTTTTGCCCTTGAAACTTAAAAATCGATTTTCTCAAAAACTATAAGGTCTTTTTGAAAAAAAAAAATTTCATCTTATTCCCACTGATCCCCTTAATATACCCTGTGAATTTGGTGTTCCTAAATTTTAAGCAGGCTTTGCTATTAACCGTTAAAGTCGGCGGGTTTTTAAATGTATATATTTTTCCTTTGAAACTTTAACATCGATTTTCTCAAAAACTATAAGGTCTTTTTGAAAATTTTTTTTTTCATCTTATTCCTTCTGATCTCCTTAATATATTCTCCAAATTTGAGGCTCTAAGCAATTAAGGGGGCTTTGCTATTAACCCATAAAGTCAGCGGCTACCTAACATTGATCCATGCGTCAACTTTTCCGCTTGGCAGCATGACCTTACGCATTAATTGCTAGTAGAAATTTACGCGTAAGCCTATAACGTAACAACCTGAATTACGGTATTCTTACGCGTAATTGCGTAAGGGCTATGCGTAATTACAGACATGTACCGTAAATGAATGTCTACGCCGTAAGCGTAATTCCGTAATGCGTAATAGCGTAAAATTACGCGTAATGATCCGTAAGCGTAGTTTTTTCCATTACGCCCAGCACTGCTTGGGTGACTTGCATCGGGGCCCACTGCTCCTTAACTACACCACTGAGGACTTCCCAAATTCCCAAAGAGGGGATTGTTTAGCAGGAGCAGAGAGGAGCAGATTTTAAACGTGTATCACATATTTTATTATTGTACTTCCATTAGAAAGGAAGAGGGAAAGTTTCTGTCCTTTTGTTGCAGTAAACCTCCAGTAATAAAGGCTTGTAAACTTTCTTTCAGGGCGTCGGAGTAACACAATTATATACACAATGCCGGTAATATTATTCTGCTCTATAAATACAAGAGAAGTTTGAGGAGCGAGTATTATTACGCTCTGTACTCTTCATACTAATTATCCGCAGCTAATGGGCCCCATATTGGCAGCGGAACAGAGCGAGAGCGACAGGCAACAGGCAATTACCGGGGGGGGGGGGGGGGAATCGGAGCAGCGGCGGAAGGGAGACGGGGACACCCACACAACCTGAGTCACGCCTGCCTGGATTATCCAACAATTCAGCAGATTCCCCGCTGCTCCGGAGCGTTCTAATGAGGACGACGACGCAACGCACAACCCCCAGGGCCTCTGCGCTCCGACGGGTACCGCTCCGGAAGCCCCCACATCACAAGCGCCAACACCTCTGCGCTCCGACAGGTACACCTCCGGAAACCCCACATCACAAGCGCCAAAGCCTCTGCGCTCCGACGGGTACCGCTCCGCAAACCCCACATCACAAACGCCTCTGCGCTCCGACGGGTACAGCTCCGGAACCCCCTCATCACATACACCAACACCTCTGCGCTCCAACAGGTACAGCTCCGGAACCCCCTCATCACATACACCAACACCTCTGCGCTCCGAGGGGTACAGCTCCGGAACCCCCTCATCACATACACCAACACCTCTGCGCTCCGAGGGGTACAGCTCCGGAACCCCCACATCACATACACCAACACCTCTGCGCTCCGAGGGGTACAGCTCCGGAACCCCCACATCACATACACCAACACCTCTGCGCTCCGAGGGGTACAGCTCCGGAACCCCCTCATCACATACACCAACACCTCTGCGCTCCGAGGGGTACAGCTCCGGAACCCCCACATCACATACACCAACACCTCTGCGCTCCGAGGGGTACAGCTCCGGAACCCCCACATCACATACACCAACACCTCTGCGCTCCGAGGGGTACAGCTCCGGAACCCCCACATCACATACACCAACACCTCTGCGCTCCGAGGGGTACAGCTCCGGAACCCCCTCATCACATACACCAACACCTCTGCGCTCCGAGGGGTACAGCTCCGGAACCCCCTCATCACATACACCAACACCTCTGCGCTCCGAGGGGTACAGCTCCGGAACCCCCACATCACATACACCAACACCTCTGCGCTCCGAGGGGTACAGCTCCGGAACCCCCTCATCACATACACCAACACCTCTGCGCTCCGAGGGGTACAGCTCCGGAACCCCCTCATCACATACACCAACACCTCTGCGCTCCGAGGGGTACAGCTCCGGAACCCCCACATCACATACACCAACACCTCTGCGCTCCGAGGGGTACAGCTCCGGAACCCCCACATCACATACACCAACACCTCTGCGCTCCGAGGGGTACAGCTCCGGAACCCCCACATCACATACACCAACACCTCTGCGCTCCGAGGGGTACAGCTCCGGAACCCCCTCATCACATACACCAACACCTCTGCGCTCCGAGGGGTACAGCTCCGGAACCCCCACATCACATACACCAACACCTCTGCGCTCCGAGGGGTACAGCTCCGGAACCCCCTCATCACATACACCAACACCTCTGCGCTCCGAGGGGTACAGCTCCGGAACCCCCTCATCACATACACCAACACCTCTGCACTCCGAGGGGTACAGCTCCGGAACCCCCTCATCACATACACCAACACCTCTGCACTCCGAGGGGTACAGCTCCGGAACCCCCTCATCACATACACCAACACCTCTGCGCTCCGAGGGGTACAGCTCCGGAACCCCCTCATCACATACACCAACACCTCTGCACTCCGAGGGGTACAGCTCCGGAACCCCCACATCACATACACCAACACCTCTGCGCTCCGAGGGGTACAGCTCCGGAACCCCCTCATCACATACACCAACACCTCTGCACTCCGAGGGGTACAGCTCCGGAACCCCCACATCACATACACCAACACCTCTGCGCTCCGAGGGGTACAGCTCCGGAACCCCCACATCACATACACCAACACCTCTGCACTCCGAGGGGTACAGCTCCGCAAACCCCACATCTGACACCACCGCCTCTGCGCTCTGATGGGTACAGGAAACCCCCACATCACAGACACAAATACCTCTGTGCTCCGAGGGGTACAGCTCCGGAACCCCCTCATCACATACACCAACACCTCTGCACTCCGAGGGGTACAGCTCCGGAACCCCCTCATCACATACACCAACACCTCTGCACTCCGAGGGGTACAGCTCCGGAACCCCCTCATCACATACACCAACACCTCTGCGCTCCGAGGGGTACAGCTCTGGAACCCCCACATCACAAATGCCTCTGCGCTCCAACGGGTACAGCTCCGCAAACCCCACATCTGACACCACCGCCTCTGCGCTCTGATGGGTACAGGAAACCCCCACATCACAGACACAAATACCTCTGTGCTCCGAGGGGTACAGCTCCGGAACCCCCACATCACATACACCAACACCTCTGCACTCCGAGGGGTACAGCTCCGGAACCCCCTCATCACATACACCAACACCTCTGCGCTCCGAGGGGTACAGCTCTGGAACCCCCACATCACAAATGCCTCTGCGCTCCAACGGGTACAGCTCCGCAAACCCCACATCTGACACCACCGCCTCTGCGCTCTGATGGGTACAGGAAACCCCCACATCACAGACACAAATACCTCTGTGCTCCGAGGGGTACAGCTCCGGAACCCCCTCATCACATACACCAACACCTCTGCACTCCGAGGGGTACAGCTCCGGAACCCCCTCATCACATACACCAACACCTCTGCACTCCGAGGGGTACAGCTCCGGAACCCCCTCATCACATACACCAACACCTCTGCGCTCCGAGGGGTACAGCTCCGGAACCCCCTCATCACATACACCAACACCTCTGCACTCCGAGGGGTACAGCTCCGGAACCCCCACATCACATACACCAACACCTCTGCGCTCCGAGGGGTACAGCTCCGGAACCCCCTCATCACATACACCAACACCTCTGCACTCCGAGGGGTACAGCTCCGGAACCCCCACATCACATACACCAACACCTCTGCGCTCCGAGGGGTACAGCTCCGGAACCCCCACATCACATACACCAACACCTCTGCACTCCGAGGGGTACAGCTCCGCAAACCCCACATCTGACACCACCGCCTCTGCGCTCTGATGGGTACAGGAAACCCCCACATCACAGACACAAATACCTCTGTGCTCCGAGGGGTACAGCTCCGGAACCCCCTCATCACATACACCAACACCTCTGCACTCCGAGGGGTACAGCTCCGGAACCCCCTCATCACATACACCAACACCTCTGCACTCCGAGGGGTACAGCTCCGGAACCCCCTCATCACATACACCAACACCTCTGCGCTCCGAGGGGTACAGCTCTGGAACCCCCACATCACAAATGCCTCTGCGCTCCAACGGGTACAGCTCCGCAAACCCCACATCTGACACCACCGCCTCTGCGCTCTGATGGGTACAGGAAACCCCCACATCACAGACACAAATACCTCTGTGCTCCGAGGGGTACAGCTCCGGAACCCCCTCATCACATACACCAACACCTCTGCACTCCGAGGGGTACAGCTCCGGAACCCCCTCATCACATACACCAACACCTCTGCACTCCGAGGGGTACAGCTCCGGAACCCCCTCATCACATACACCAACACCTCTGCGCTCCGAGGGGTACAGCTCCGGAACCCCCTCATCACATACACCAACACCTCTGCACTCCGAGGGGTACAGCTCCGGAACCCCCACATCACATACACCAACACCTCTGCGCTCCGAGGGGTACAGCTCCGGAACCCCCTCATCACATACACCAACACCTCTGCACTCCGAGGGGTACAGCTCCGGAACCCCCACATCACATACACCAACACCTCTGCGCTCCGAGGGGTACAGCTCCGGAACCCCCACATCACATACACCAACACCTCTGCACTCCGAGGGGTACAGCTCCGCAAACCCCACATCTGACACCACCGCCTCTGCGCTCTGATGGGTACAGGAAACCCCCACATCACAGACACAAATACCTCTGTGCTCCGAGGGGTACAGCTCCGGAACCCCCTCATCACATACACCAACACCTCTGCACTCCGAGGGGTACAGCTCCGGAACCCCCTCATCACATACACCAACACCTCTGCACTCCGAGGGGTACAGCTCCGGAACCCCCTCATCACATACACCAACACCTCTGCGCTCCGAGGGGTACAGCTCCGGAACCCCCTCATCACATACACCAACACCTCTGCACTCCGAGGGGTACAGCTCCGGAACCCCCACATCACATACACCAACACCTCTGCGCTCCGAGGGGTACAGCTCCGGAACCCCCTCATCACATACACCAACACCTCTGCACTCCGAGGGGTACAGCTCCGGAACCCCCACATCACATACACCAACACCTCTGCGCTCCGAGGGGTACAGCTCCGGAACCCCCACATCACATACACCAACACCTCTGCACTCCGAGGGGTACAGCTCCGGAACCCCCTCATCACATACACCAACACCTCTGCGCTCCGAGGGGTACAGCTCCGGAACCCCCACATCACATACACCAACACCTCTGCGCTCCGAGGGGTACAGCTCCGGAACCCCCTCATCACATACACCAACACCTCTGCGCTCCGAGGGGTACAGCTCCGGAACCCCCACATCACATACACCAACACCTCTGCGCTCCGAGGGGTACAGCTCCGGAACCCCCACATCACATACACCAACACCTCTGCGCTCCGAGGGGTACAGCTCCGGAACCCCCTCATCACATACACCAACACCTCTGCGCTCCGAGGGTTACAGCTCTGGAAACCCCACATCACAAACATGCATGAAGCCCATTGTCCCAGTAATGTACAAGCGCTAGTAACAGGTGCTGCCCCTCTGATTTACAACCAGTAAAATTGCTGTGCACTGCATGTGCATGGCTGCACTACCACCCTTTCCTGCATCAGGCAGCCTCCTCCACAATCACGGGTCCTGCTGCCGAGACTGTTCTGCCCATGCGCAGAACATTCCTGGCCACGGGAGCAAGGAAACACAGGGCAGCGCATGCGCAGAACATTCCTGGCCACGGGAGTAAGGAAACACAGGGCAGCGCATGCGCAGAACATTCCTGACCGCGGGAGTAAGGAAACACAGGGCAGCGCATGCGCAGAACATTCCTGGCCACGGGAGCGGGAGTAAGGTAACACAGGGCAACGCATGCGCAGAAAATTCCTGGCTACTGGAGCGGGAGTAAGGTAACACAGGGCAGCGCATGCGCAGAACATTCCTGGCCACGGGAGCGGGAGTAAGGAAACACAGGGCAGCGCATGCGCAGAACATTCCTGGCCACGGGAGCGGGAGTAAGGAAACACAGGGCAGCGCATGCGCAGAACATTCCTGGCCACGGGAGGAGGATTAAGAAAACACAGGGCAGCGCATGCGCAGAACATTCCTGGCCACGGGAGCGGGAATAAGGAAACACAGGGCAGCGCATGCGCAGAACATTTATGGCCACGGGAGCAGGATTAAGAAAACACAGGGCAGCGCATGCGCAGAACATTCCTGGCCACGGGAGCGGGAGTAAGGAAACACAGGGCAGCGCATGTGCAGAACATTCCTGGCCACGGGAGTAAGGAGACACAGGGCAGCGCATGCGCAGAACATTCCTGGCCACGGGAGCGGGAGTAAGGAAACACAGGGCAGCGCATGCGCAGAACATTCCTGGCCACGGGAGCGGGAGCAGCGTGTGTGCAGAGCGTTCCCTTCTATGATAGCGCGATTGAGGAAACACGGGGCAGCGCATGCACAGAACATTCCCGGTCGCGATTGAGGAAACAGGCAGTAGTGCGCAGTAGCCAATGACAGAGCTCAGTTGTCCAGCTATCGGAGGTGCGCAGCAGCAGAACAGATCGCACTGGGAGGACAGCGAGGGTCTGTGAGGACTGCAGAGGGCTGGAGGAAGCCCCACGTATGTTAAAGTAAATTCTTTAGGTCAGTTAAGATTTCCTTTAAAGGGCAACTGAAGTGAGAGGTATATGGAGGCTGCCATATTGATTTCCTTTTAAGCAATACCAGTTGCCTGGCAGCCCTCCTGAGCTATCTGCCTGCAGAATCACACCAGAAACAAGCATGCAGCTAATCTTGTCAGATCTGACAAAAATGTCAGAAACACCTGATCTGCTGCATGCTTGTTCAGGGGCCTGTGACTAAAAGTATTAGAGGCAGAGGATCAGCAGGGCTGCCAGGTAACTGGTATTGCTTAACCTTCCTGGCGGTATGATTTCCGCGGCCGCAGGAGGGTTTTTTTTAACCTTTTTTTTTTCCTTTTTGGGTGGATTTGATGGTGGCATGCTTGTCGGCAAGAGGACTGGTCTGTGTATTTCAGAAACTGCTGATCTGCTGGGATTCTCACGCACAACCAGCTCTAGGGTTTCCAGAGATTGGTCTGAAATGAGAAGTTATCCAGTGAGTGGCAGTTGTGAGGAGGAAAATGCCTTGCTGATGTCAGAGGAGATTGAGCAGACTGGACAGAAGATCGATAAATGACAGTATCCGAAATTACTCCTCGTAAAATTAAGAAAGATCAACATAGCACATGGCGATAAAGGGCAAGTTCACAGAGCTCAATTGTGTTGCAGAATAATGCTGCATGTCAACTCACTGCCCATACAATTCTATGGGCCTGTTCACAGCACTGCGCTGTAACTGATCACTGCCCATACAATTCTATGAGCCTGGTCACAGCACTGCGCTGTAACTGATCACTGCCCATACAATGCTATGGGTCTGATCACAGCACTTCGCTGTAACTGATCACTGCCCATACAATGCTATGGGCCTGTTCACAGTATAGGACGGCTGTAACTGATCACTGCCCATACAATTCTATAAGCCTGGTCACAGCACTGCGCTGTAACTGATCACTGCCCCTACAATTCTATGGGCCTGATCACAGCACTGCACTGTAACTGATCACTGCCCATACTATTCTATGGACCTGTTCACAGTATAGGGCTGTAACTGATCACTGCCCATACAATTCTATGGGTCTGGTCACAGTACTGCGCTGTAACTGATCACTGCCCATACTATTCTATGGGCCTGATCACAGCACTGCACTGTAACTGATCACTGCCCATACTATTCTATGGACCTGTTCACAGTATAGGGCTGTAACTGATCACTGCCCATACAATTCTATGGGTCTGGTCACAGTACTGCGCTGTAACTGATCACTGCCCATACTATTCTATGGACCTGTTCACAGTATAGGGCTGTAACTGATCACTGCCCATACAATTCTATGGGCCTGGTCACAGTACTGTGCTGTAACTGATCACTGCCCATACAATGCTATGGGCCTGGTCACAGTACTGTGCTGTAACTGATCACTGCCCATACAATGCTATGGGCCTGGTCACAGTACTGCGCTGTAACTGATCACTGCCCATACAATGCTATGGGCCTGTTCACAGTATAGGACAGCTGTAACTGATCACTGCCCATACAATTCTATGGGCCTGTTCACAGCACTGCGCTGTAACTGATCACTGCCCATACAATGCTATGGGCCTGTTCACAGTATAGGGCGGCTGTAACTGATCACTGCCCATACAATGCTATGGGTCTGATCACAGCACTGCGCTGTAACTGATCACTACCCATACTATTCTATGGACCTGTTCACAGTACTGCGCTGTAACTGATCACTGCCCATACAATTCTATGGGCCTGTTCACAGTACTACGCTGTAACTGATCACTGCCCGTACAATGCTATGGGCCTGTTCACAATACTGCGCTGTAACTGATCACTGTCCATACAATTCTATGGGCCTGGTCACAGTACTGCGCTGTAACTGATCACTGCCCAAACAATGCTATGGGCCTGGTCACAGTACTGTGCTGTAACTGATCACTGTCCATACAATGCTATGGGCCTGGTCACAGTACTGTGCTGAAACTGATCAATGCCCATACAATGCTATGGGCCTGGTCACAGTACTGTGCTGAAACTGATCAATGCCCATACAATTCTATGGGCCTGTTCACAGTACTGCGCTGTAACCGGTCACTGCCCATACAATTCTATGGGCCTGTTCACAGTACTGCGCTGTAACTGATCACTGCCCATACAATGCTAAGGGTCTGATCACAGTACTGCGCTGTAACTAATAACTGCCCATACAATGCTATGGGTCTGATCACAGTACTGCGCTGTAACTGATCACTGCCCATACTATTCTATGAGCCTGTTCACAGTACTGCGCTGTAACTGATCACTGCCCATACAATTCTATGGGCCTGGTCACAGTACTGTGCTGTAACTGATCACTGCCCATACAATTCTATGGGCCTGGTCACAGTACTACGCTGTAACTGATCACTGCTCATACAATCCTATGGGCCTGTTCACAGTACTGCACTGTAACTGATCACTGCCCATACAATGCTATGGGCCTGGTCCCAGTACTGTGCTGTAACTGATCACTGTCCATAAAATGCTATGGGCCTGGTCACAGTCCTGTGCTGTAACTGATCACTGGCCATACAATCCTATGGGCCTGTTCACAGTGCCGAGCTGTAACTGATCACTGCCCCTACAATGCTATGGGCCAGGTCACAGTACTGTGCTGTAACTGATCACTGCCCATACAATTCTATGGGCCTGTTCACAGTACTGCGCTGTAACTGATCACTACCCATACAATGCTATGGGTCTGTTCACAGTACTGCGCTTTAACTGATCACTGCCCATACAATTCTATGGGCCTGGTCACAGTACTGCGCTGTAACTGATCACTGCACATACAATGCTATAGGCCTGGTCACAGTACTGCACTGTAACTGATCACTGCCCATGCAGGTCCATGGGCCTGGTCACAGTACTGCGCTGTAACTGATCACTGCCCATACAATTCTATGGGCCTGGTCACAGTACTGCGCTGTAACTGATCACTGCACATACAATGCTATAGGCCTGGTCACAGTACTGCACTGTAACTGATCACTACCGATACAATGCTATGCCTTGGTCACAGCACTGCGCTGTAACTGATCACTGCCCATACAATGCTATGCCTTGGTCACAGTACTGCGCTGTAACTGATCACTGCCCCTACAATTGTATGGGCCTTGTCACAGTACTGCGCTGTAACTGATCACTGTCCATACAATTGTATGGGCCTGGTCACAGTACTGCGCTGTAACTGATCACTGCTCATACAATGCTATGGGCCTGGTCACAGTACTGCGCTGTAACTGATCACTGCGCATACAATGCTATGGGCCTGGTCACAGTACTGTGCTGTAACTGATCACTGGCCATACAATCCTATGGGCCTGTTCACAGTACTGCGCTGTAACTGATCACTGCCCCTACAATGCTATGGGCCTGGTCACAGTACTGCGCTGTAACTAATCACTGCCCATACAATTCTATGGGCCTGGTCACAGTACTGTGCTGTAACTGATCACTGCCCATACAATTCTATGGGCCTGTTCACAGTACTGCGCTGTAACTGATCACTACCCATACAATGCTATGGGACTGGTCACAGTACTGCGCTGTAACTGATCACTACCCATACAATGCTATGGGACTGGTCACAGTACTGCGCTGTAACTGATCACTGCCCATACAATGCTATGGGCCTGGTCACAGTACTGCGCTGTAACTGATCACAGCCCATACAATGCTATGGGCCTGGTCACAGTACTGCTCTGTAACTGATCACTGCCCATACAATTCTATGGGCCTGTTCACAGCACTGCACTGTAACTGATCACTGCCCATACAATTCTATGGGCCTTGTCACAGTACTGCGCTGTAACTGATCACTGCCCATACAATGCTATGGGCCTTGTCACAGTACTGCGCTGTAACTGATCACAGCCCATACAATGCTATGGGCCTGGTCACACTACTGTGCTGTAACTGATAACTGTCCATACAATGCTATGGGCCTGGTCACAGTACTGCATTGTAACTGATCACTGCCCATACAATGCTATGGGCCTGGTCACAGTACTGCGCTGTAACTGATCACTGCCCATACAATTCTATGGGCCTGGTCACAGTACTGCGCTGTAACTGATCACTGCCCATACAATTCTATGGGCCTTGTCACAGTACTGCGCTGTAACTGATCACTGCTCATAAAATGCTATGGGCCTGTTCACAGTACTGCGCTGTAACTGATCACTGCCCATACAATGCTATGGGCCTGGTCACAGTCCTGCGCTGTAACTGATCACTGCCCATACAATGCTATGGGCCTGGTCACTGTACTGCTCTGTAACTGATCACTGCCCATACAATTCTATGGGCCTGGTCACAGTACTGCGCTGTAACTGATCACAGCACATACAATTCTATGGGCCTGGTCACAGTACTGCGCTGTAACTGATCACTGCCCACACGGCGCTGAAAGTCAGTTCACGCTGTGGGGGGGGGGGGGGGGGGGTGCTTGAAGAATTTTAGGCGGTGCCGCCACTGAGTGGAACTATGGATCACAGCCAGATTGAACAAAGCCAAATCGGAATCTAAGATCAATCTAAGCCCAATCCTCCACCATATGTGTAACATCACCTAGTCCAGCACAACTCCTCCAGCATCTGTCACTCTGACAAGTATGGAACAGGGAGCATTTCTTTGGGGTAAACAGGAGGCGGCCAGTGGAGGGAAGGACAGGGAGGGACAGGCTGGCTACATATACTGGGGACATCACGCCTATACCTGGCTACCTATACTGGGGGCACCTATAGAAGTCTACCTATACTGGGGACAACTACAGCTGGTTACCTATACCTAGGCTACCTATACCTGGCTACCTATACTGGGGGCAACTATACCTGGCTACCTATACTGGGGGCACCAATACCTGGCTAACCTATACTGAGGGCACCTATATCTGGCTATGTATACTGGGGGCACATTTAGCTGGCTACCTATACTGGGGGCACCTATACCAGGTTACCAATACTGGAGTACCTATACCTGGCTTCCTATACTGGGGGCACCTATACCTGGTTACCTATACTGGCGGCACCTATACCTGGCTACCTATACTGGGGGCACCTATACCTGGCTTCTTATACTGATGGCAGCTATACCTGACTATGTATACCGGGGGCACATTTAGCTGTCTACCTATACTGAGGACACCTATACCTGGCTACCTATGATGGGAGCATCTATACCTGGCTATCTATACTGGGGGCACCTATACCTGGCTTCCTATACTGGGGGCACCTATACCTGGCTTCTTATACTGGGGGCACCTATACCTGGCTACCTATCCTGGGGGCACCTATACCTGGCTATCTATACTGGGGGCACCTATACCTGGCTATCTATACTGGGGACACCTATACCTGGCTACCTATACTGGGGACACCTATACCTGGCTACCTATGATGGGAGCATCTATACCTGGCTATCTATACTGGGGGCACCTATACCTGGCTTCCTATACTGGGGGCACCTATACCTGGCTTCCTATACTGGGGGCACCTATACCTGGCTTCCTATACTGGGGACACCTATCCCTGGCTATCTATACTGGGGTCACCTATACCTGGCTACCTATAGTGGGGGCACCTATACCTGGCTACCTATGATGGGAGCATCTATACCTGGCTAACTATACTGGGGGCACCTATACCTGGCTTCCTATACTGGGGGCACCTATACCTGGCTACCTATACTGGGGGCACCTATACCTGGCTTCCTATGCTGGGGGCACCTATACCTGGCTTCCTATGCTGGGGGCACCTATACCTGGCTTCCTATACTGGGGGCACCTATACCTGGCTACCTATGATGGGAGCATCTATACCTGGCTATCTATACTGGGGGCACCTATACCTGGCTTCCTATACTGGGGGCACCTATACCTGGCTTCCTATACTGGGGGCACCTATCCCTGGCTTCCTATACTGGGGGCACCTATCCCTGGCTATCTATACTGGGGTCACCTATACCTGGGTACCTATACTGGGGGCACCTACACCTGGCTACCTATGATGGGGACACCTATACCTGGCTACCTATACTGGGGCACCTATACCTGGCTATCTATACTGGGGACACCTATACCTGGCTACCTATACTGGGGGCACCTATACCTGGCTTCCTATACTGGGGGCACCTATACCTGGCTACCTATACTGGGGTCACCTATACCCGGGTACCTATACTGGGGGCACATATACCTGGCTACCTATGATGGGAGCATCTATACCTGGCTATCTATACTGAGGGCAGCTATACCCGACTATGTATACTGGGGGTACATTTAGCTGGCTACGTATACTCAGGATACCTATACCTGGCTACCTATACTGGGGGCACCTATACCTGGGTACCTATACTGGGGACACCTATACCTGGCTACCTATTATGGGAGCATCTATACCTGGCTATCTATACTGGGGGCACCTATACCTGACTACCTATACTGGGGACACCTATACCTGGCTACCTATACTGGGGACACCTATACCTTGCTACCTATACTCGGGAGAGCTATACCTGGCTACCTATTATGGGAGCATCTATACCTGGCTATCTATACTGGGGGCACCTATACCTGGCTATCTATACTGGGGGCACATATACCTGGCTACCTATACTGGGGTCACCTATACCTGGTTTCCTATACTGGGGGCACCTATACCTGGCTTCCTATACTGGGGGCACCTATACCTGGCTATCTATACTGGGGGCACATATACCTGGCTACCTATACTGGGGTCACCTATACCTGGCTTCCTATACTGGGGGCACCTATACCTGGCTATCTATACTGGGGACACCTATACCTGGCTAACTATACTGGGGACACCTATACCTGGCTACCTATACTGGGGACACCTATACCTGGCTACCTATACTGGGGACACCTATACCTTGCTACCTATACTCGGGAGAGCTATACCTGGCTACCTATTATGGGAGCATCTATACCTGGCTATCTATACTGGGGGCACCTATACCTGGCTATCTATACTGGGGGCACATATACCTGGCTACCTATACTGGGGTCACCTATACCTGGCTTCCTATACTGGGGGCACCTATACCTGGCTTCCTATACTGGGGGCACCTATACCTGGCTATCTATACTGGGGGCACATATACCTGGCTACCTATACTGGGGTCACCTATACCTGGCTATCTATACTGGGGGCACCTATACCTGGCGTCCTATACTGGGGGCACCTATACCTGGCTATCTAAACTGGGGGCACCTATACCTGGCTACCTATACTGGGGGCACCTATACCTGGCTACCTATACTAGGGGCACATATACCTGTACTGTAGAGACATTCTTTGCGGGTTACATTTGCTCTGCTTGGGGCCCTGTATGGTCTGAATCTGCCTCTGCATATAAGCCAGCATTCTCTCGTATTGATATGGTTAATATTTCTTCAAGGATAGATTTATTTCCTTGGAATAAAACAGACACAATCCCCAGTCTGTGCTGTGTGTGCCGAGAATTACACTCCAGATACTTCATTATTTGCTACAAGAGATTCTCATCCGACAGCCCCCCTTCCCCCCGGGGTAATTAGATCAGGCCGGGCATGCAGCAACTCACTGTGAATACGATCGATCCAGACTGAAATCTTCAGAACTCGCCCTACAGCACAGGAGGAGGAGGAGGAAAAACGTCAACATACACCCTGAAAGTAACCCCCCCCCCCTCTCCCGCATGCTGCATTCCCTCCAACACCGAGCACCCTGCAGCTGGGAGTACTACCCTTCCCCTGCATGCTGCATTCTCTCCAACACCAAGCACCCTGCAGCTGGGAGTACTACCCTTCCCCTTCCATGCTACATTCTCTCCAACACCGAGCACCCTGCAGCTGGGAGTACTACCCTTCCCCTTCCATGCTGCATTCCCTCCAACACCGAGCACCCTGCAGCTGGGACTACTACCCTTCTCCCGCATGCTGCATTCCCTCCAACACCGAGCACCCTGCAGCTGGGAGTACTACCCTTCTCCCGCATGCTGCATTCCCTCCAACACCGAGCACCCTGCAGCTGGGAGTACTACCCTTCCCCTTCCATGCTGCATTCTCTCCAACACCGAGCACCCTGCAGCTGGGAGTACTACCCTTCCTCTGCATGCTGCATTCTCTCCAACACCGAGCACCCTGCAGCTGGGAGTACTACCCTTCCCCTTCCATGCTGCATTCCCTCAGCTCGTAGACCTCCAATGTGCATCTATTCCATATCAGCATGCAGCAAGCAGCGCAGAGATGAGGAAGCAGCAATGTATAATGTGCTCCTTATATCATGCCACCATCCAGGCCATTTAGATACAGGACCGTTTCTGGCCATTCTGGTGTTCCAAGCAAGGCAAGGCGACCCTGCCCCATGATCATGACAATAGGAAGATTGTACTGTATTAGATTTGGTTTGCTGTAGAGTGCTGTACTGTGTCAGCCATCAGTAAAAACAAGAGGTTTTAAATCAGGATGATACCATTTATTGGCTAAGTTAAAAAAAATTAAAAAGAGTAAGCTTTCGGCTAATCAGCCTTCCTCAGACTGCAATCCTGTTGCTCTCTGCCGCTCCCGCTGCAGCCACTAGGTGTCACTGTTCTCTATGCCTTCCTATTGTTCTGAGCTTCTCTGCACATCACATGACTCCACATGACGGGCAGAAGACCAAGAGGGATGGCTGAGGCCAGTGAGGACACCTAGTGGCTGCAGCAGGAGCGCCGGGGGGACCCGACAGAGAAGGCGGTAACCCCTAGCCGTTACTGCTACATGCTCCCCAACTGTCCCGAATCCTGCGGGACTGTCCCGATTCTCCTGTTATGACCCCCCTAGTGTCCCTGCTGGCTGGGGGTCAGATGTGAACAAAAATGATTGAGACGACAGCCGCGCGGATGCGGGTTGCGGGTCCAGCACAATATTCTCCCTCCCTCCTAATGTGCCCCCCAGTGTCCCCCTGTTTGCAGAGTAATGTTTGCGGAGCCGGAAGTCATTTAATCTTACCATTCATCCTCGCGTACCGGGATCTGGCTTCACTCTACTTCCTGTGATGTCACAGGAAGCGGGAAGAGGAGAAGAGCCAGATGCCGGTACACAAGGATGAATGGTAAGATGACAGCCCGCTCCGCTGCGCACTTTACTCTGCAAACGGGGGGGGGGGGGGGGGGGGAAACCTCGGAGGGAGGGAGAATATGATGTCGGACCCGCATCCCACACACCGCATCCGTGTGGCTGGCGCCTCGATCAATTTTTCCCTTCTCTCCAGGGGCACCCTCACCCTCCTCCCCACCCACGGGCACCCTCACCCTCCTCCCCACCCATGGGCACCCTCACCCTCCTACCCACCGCGTAGGGTATATTGTATATTTTTTTTAAAATTAAATGCCCATTGTGGTTTTAATAAAAAAGAAACAAAAAATCATATGAAATGATGTATGTGTGACTAGGGGTGTGTCAGGGGTGTGGTTGGGGGTGTGGCCTAAATGTCCCACTTTCTCATTTCAAAATGTTGGGAGGCATGCTGCTACTACACATATATGTGGGTCTGGAAGAACGGAGACAGTGCATCATGGGAGGGGGCCCTGGTGCAAAAGGAAGGAAGAAGTCCAGAGCCCCTCCTCCCTGACAGGTACCCCCGTGATTGTGGACGTTGCCACTCCAGAGTACTGCACAGGATACATACAGAAAGCATCTTTCTCAGAATGAACTCCGAATCTGAGCTAAAATATTAAACGATTGAGAAACAAATTGCATTTATCTTACAACATATATCCCAGTTTTATTTTAGGTTTAAAAACTTAAAAAGGAGGTATAATATTTTATAGTCTCTGCTCAATGATGCTCAATGATGCTCAATGATGCAGTCTTTACACACTTCAGCTAAAATATGTGAGCTATAGACCTTTTTTATAATCTCCTCTCTGCTCTCAGGAGCTGTTCTCTGCCAGACAAGAGTTTTATGGCTGTAATTCCTTCAGAGAGGGACACTGTACTCGGACTGGGTCCCGACTGGAGACACAACCAGTTACTTACTCTGAATGTTTAACTCTTACAGGCAGAGAAAGAAAAAAAGGAACACAGCCTAGTTATTAGTGTGCTAGGCACTGTACATACACATGTCTATCTCATCATGTCACATGATGTCACCACAGGTACACTTGAAGCTAAATTGACAAATTATTACTAGGCCAGATACTCTTGCTCACCAGTCCAAACTCTCCAAGCCCGCATACCACACCCTTCCTATAAATGTCATGGGGGGGGAGATCAGCCGCTTAATAAAAGCATTACCCTGATTATGTGTGGTTACTTTACAAGTCACCTTGTCCCAGAAATGCAGCAGCACTGCAATAGCACTGTAGCACTGCAATCATTAATACAGTTTAATTAGCACATTAGGAACACCTGCCATATCATAATTATTCAGCCTAGTTTGTACTGCTAATATCTGCAGAGCCCACTTAGCTGCTAAAATTACTATCCATCCATTTTTCAATAGAGCTAACAACGGTGTATAAGAATTGCATAAAGGAACGTTTGCTCAGAAAATGCATGTAGTGCCCCTACAGCCTCTGCCCAATTTGCCTATGCCTAAACACATCCCTGTTCCAATGATGGGAATATCTACTTAAAGGAATACTATCGATTCACATATTTTTTTCAATTGACACAGGAATTGTTTGGGAAGTGCTAAGTACTGGTGTATACATTTTAGTAGCAACTTCTTTGTTTACTGTTAGCAAAATACATTCAAAGTTTACTGACGCTAAAACTGACGGCTGACTGAGCCATGAGGAGAGGGGAAATTCCCCTCACACTTGATCAGTTAACTCTATGTGTAGCTCTGTGTGTGACAGAGAGAGAGAGAGAGCTCCCAACAGCTGCAGCTCCTGTGTCCAGGGGCGTACCTACAAATCCCCGGGCCCCCTGCAAAAAAAAAATCCCCCCCCCCCTCAGGGGCAGGAGGGGTCGCAGCATAAGAGGAGAATGTGGCAGATCGGTGGGGAGGGGGGACCCCTCCTGCCCCCAAAAGTCCCTGAGCGGGCCTCCCCGCGATGGCAGGGGTCGCATCCCCTATTGGTACGTCAGTGCTTGTGTCCTGTGTTTCAGACTGACCTGTCTGAAGAGAGCAGAGGAAGTGTAACTAATTGTCACAGCTTTTCATACTGTTTTTGCTATCACAGCTTGATATGTCTGATATTTGCTTTCTGTAGTCTGATATGCAACTCTGGCTGTGCATTGAAGCAGACACCCCTTCTGCAATTGATTTGTCCCAATATAGCTAAATCCTACCTTCAATAAATTACAGCTCTGATATTTAACATGAAAAGTAGGAAAATGTTTACACAGCTGCTTAGACATTATTTGTACATTGTCATTTTAGAACACTTGGGTATCGATAGTATTCCTTTAACCGGTTATTGAACCAGCAATGCTCTATACCCATTGAGACTCCATCTTAGCTCCAGAGGTGTAGATATACGTACTCCGCAAAAGCCCTCTGTGCGTGCGCGTTCCCGCATGTATTCTCATCGCCGTCCATTAGGACACTGATCGGTGAATGGGAAGTGTTCCCAAAGCAGATCAAAGTGCCTGTAATCAATGATCACCAGAATCAGTGACATGCTGGTGGACATTAACAAAGTGAAAGTAACACATACCCATTGCTTCTTGTGCACGGTTCATGGTGCACAGGAATAAAGTATGGTGGAACCTAGTGGCCAAAAAGTAAAATTACACCCACATAAATTTAAAGAGACTCTGTAACAAAATGTTCAGCCTTATTTCTTCTATCCTATAAGTTCTTATACCTGTTCTAATGTGGTCTGTCTTACTGCAGCCTTTCCTAATTGCGCAGTGGCTGTATTATCTCTGTTATATGATCTAAGCTTCTTTCCTCTGATGGCTTTTTCGGGCTCAGGCACTCAGGCAGGAATGTGCTGCTCTGCTTGTGATAGGATAGAAGCTATACACACCCTCTCCACGCCCCCTGCAGGCTCTGTGGGAGTCACAGACTGAGGCTCCTCTCAGCCTATCACATGCTGTTAGCAGCCATGTCTTTTGTTTGTAAACACTGCCTAAAACTGGCAATTACAAACCAGGATCGCAGCGGGGAGTGGCAGAAACAGCACAGAGGGGCCCAGGAGAACATAAGGAATAGAATGGTATGCTTTTTATTGTAAGAATTTTAGAGTACAGATTCTCTTTAAATACAACCCCCCCCCCATTTGTCAAAAGAAAACACTTGGAAAAAAAAAAGTCACAGCATTTCTTTAAAGCGGTATTGTCACCATAAAAATCAAATTTCAATAGCAGCTGGTCTGAGTGTATTAAGTGATAAAGATGCTAATCCTGCATTCAAAACTTTCAAATATTTTTCTGCTGTTATGGTTTGGAGTTATCACATACCTTAGAAGCACTGGCCCTTTAATAGCCGTTGCCAAACAGTTGCATGCTGGGGGTTCTTTTTATCTATAACATATTCCTCCTCTTCCCTTTATTTCCCCCTCCTTCTAATGACATAAGACTGTACACTTCCTAGTATAGACCTCAGTGGGAGTGTCTGAAGACTCTGGGAAGAGGGCGGGTAATGAATACACAATTAGCAAGAGGAGAAAAAAGAGTGAGGGAGGAAATGCGGTCAGGAGATCAGCGGTAACTAAGATGGAAACTGCCTAGAATAGGATTCTCTGCTTTTCCTTTATAAAATTCACAGGAATCATAATGTGGACAATGCAATACATCTATTATGTATGTAAGTAGTACTAGTATTTATCTACTTATGTGTTTTTTATTTCTAGAATTGCATGGGTGTCGCTTGTTCTTAAAAAATTTAGGGAACTATTTTTTATTTTAATTTTTTTTAAATATGGATGTCATGTGAGTATATTACTGTTATTCTTCAAATAAAGGGCTTGTAATTAGTGATATAGTCTATGGAAACACAAAACAAAAGAAGTAAACTATTACCGTATAAAATATGGTCGCCGTACATTGTACAAGGGACATTATTTAAATGTTGTAATAACCGGGACAAAGGGGCAAATGACGTGTTGCTTTTATCAACAGTAGCACCTTTTATTTTAAAACTATAATGGCCGTAAACTAAGAAATAAGGATTTTGTTTTCATTTTTTTTTTATTCCCATTAAAATACATAAAAAAATAAAAATTCTTAGCAAAAAGTACCACCCAAAGAAAGCCCAATTGGTGGCTAAAAAACAATGTATAGACCAGGCATGGGCAAACTTGGCCCTCCAGCTGTTAAGGAACTACAAGTCCCACAATACATTGCAGGAGTCTTACAGCCACAATCATGACTCATAAAGGCAAATGCATTGTGGGACTTGTAGTTCCTTAACAGCTGGAGGGCCAAGTTTGTCCATGCCTGGTATAGACCAAGTAGGTGTAATAAGTTGTGATAAAGTTCTTGGCAAATGAATGGGAGGAACGCTGAAATGTGAAAATTGATCTGGTCCATAAGGGGAACACAACCTGTAGTGGTCAATTGGTTAAAGATACTCTATGCTGCTTTTTATCTGGTGGACGGAGCAGAGTCCTACAGCAGCACAGAGTATATCAGGAGAGGAGAGCTAGATAGAGAAAGGAGCAGAGTCACCCAGCAGCACAGAGTATATCAGGAGAGGAGAGTTAGAGGAAGGAGCAATGTCCTCCAGCAGCACAGAGTATATCAGGAGTGGAATGAGCAGAGTCCTCCAGCAGCACAGAGTATATCAGGAGAGGATAGTTAGAGGAAGAAGCAGAGTTCTCCAGCAGCACAGAGTATATCAGGTGAGGAGCGTAATGGCCCATACTCACGGGCTACAATTGTCGCCGGTGAGTATGCGCTGTCGCACGGGCGCGCACCCCGAACTGTCGCCCGTCGCTGATGTCGCCAGGCGATTGGCGCGGTCAATCGCCTGGCGACAGTCGCCATCGCAACTCCGCCGCAACTGTCGCTAGTCCGCGGACTAGCGACAGCAACCTCCATTGAGGTATACGGAGCTTCCGGCAGGGGGAGGAGGAACGTCGGCGACAGCTTCCGTCGAGCCGCTGGTCCCTCTTCCGCGTGTGTCGCGGAGGGACCTGGCGAGGAGCTGTCGCCGGCCTGTCGCCCACACGCTCACGTATCAGGAGAGGAGAGTTAGAGGAAGGAGCAGAGTCCTCCAGCAGCACAGAGTATATCAGGAGAGGAGAGTTAGAGGAAGGAGCAGAGTCCTCCAGCAGCACAGAGTATATCAGGAGAGGAGAGTTAGAGGAAGGAGCAGAGTCCTCCAGCAGCACAGAGTATATCAGGAGAGGAGAGTTAGAGGGAGGAGCAGAGTCCTCCAGCAGCACAGAGTATATCAGGAGAGGAGAGTTAGAGGGAGGAGCAGAGTCCTCCAGCAGCACAGAGTATATCAGGAGAGGAGAGTTAGAGGGAGGAGCAGAGTCCTCCAGCAGCACAGAGTATATCAGGAGAGGAGAGTTAGTCCTCCAGCAGCACAGAGTATATCAGGAGAGGCAGTAGTGTTACAGGAAGTAGAACTCATGTCGGTAATACACGTGAGATATGAAGAGACGACTTTGGAAACAATGGAATGAAGTGTTTCCCGGCAGTGATTGCCACGTGTGTGGGGGCGACGTGGATCTGTGGACCGGAGTGATGAAATTGCTCAGCTGTCACACTTGTTAATGTACAATTAGTGGGCGGGGCTCCTGCTCAGCGTGGCGCCGTCCTCGGCGGCGGAGGTACAAAGCAGTCATTGTGATCCGCATTAAGAGCTCTTATATTTATTGGAAAGTCATCGGCTCCGGATCTGGGAGCGCGAGCCCCAGTCGCGTTTTTATTCTGCTATAAAAGTGGCGGACGGATAAGTGAAGCATAATTCTTGTAAAATAATAGCAGGAAATTAGGGGTCTACTTATTGGAGGAATAGAGCGGACGTCACCTCGCATATCGCCCGCTGTTCCCTAACGCTTTCCGCACAATCTGCCCAGTGGGGTCTCTTTGTGCCGCTTTCTCCGAACGATACGCGGCGTCCTACGCGGCACGAAAATGTTCCGGAGAGTTATTAGTACGGCGAGAAGTTTCTTTGCTTGACGCGAAACTCCAACTTGTGAAAACGGAAGCGATTTACAAAAATAATCATCATCCGTATCGCAAATCCTAAAACAACAGATTTATTTCCTAAAGCATTTAAAGTGGAGCTGACCTCTTGCACAGGACAGAAGGAGTACAGAGAAATGCACCCTGTATGTATTTAGAGAGTTTAGCCTAATTCCCCCTCATCTGTGACTTATCTTACAAGTTGTAATTTGAACTCTCAGCTGTGTCAGCTGGCTGCTTTGGCAGTGCAGCTAATTTGTAAACTGTACGTCAAATTTCTGGCCGAGAGTCTTGTACTCCCCGCTGACCCTACTCCCCCAGCACAGCAATGGGACGCGCCGCTAGTCTGCAGGGTCACACTTGTCTATTTTCATGCACGTTTTCTGTACAAAAAAAAATGCGTTTAAAACTGAGAACTCGTGTAAGGGCCCGTAAACACTGAAAATCGCCAAGCGCAATCGCAGTGCGAAGCAATTGCATTTTTTAATCAACGTTCTACTCATGATTTTTGTGCATTTGCAATGTGATTGCATTTTTGCTGAGGCTATCTTTTCCTGATTTCCTGATTGATTACCTAAAAATCACAATGAAAAATCGATGAAAATCTCTACTGTGCAGGCGCAGTGGATGGCGACTGCCAGGACAGCGAGCCACGGCGGGGGACAGGAGGATCGTTTGGTAACATTGCGGGCGCAGGGCGGCTGCAGAGGGCTGGTAAATGCCCCAGGTAAGGGAAACTTTGTATTTTTCAATCTTTTTCAGGTCACCTTTAATTCAGAGGGGGGAACAAAACGATTGCATAAAAATGTGAGGCAACTAAAGCATTTTAACACAATCACTATATATATATATATATGTATATATATATATATATATGTATATATATATATATATATATATATATATATATATATATATATATATATATATATATATATATATATATATATATATATATATATATATATATATATATATATATATATATATATATATATATATATATATATGTATGTATGTATATATATATATATATATATATATATATATATATATGTATATATATATATATGTGTGTATGTGTGTATGTATGTATGTATGTATGTATGTATGTATGTATGTATGTATGTATGTATGTATGTATGTATGTATGTATGTATGTATGTATGTATGTATATATATATATATATATATATATATATATATATATATATATATATATATATATATACACACACACCCACACAGTGGTGTAAAAACTATTTGCCCCCTTCCTGATTTCTTATTCTTTTGCATGTTTGTCAAACTTAAATGTTTCTGCTCATCAAAAACCGTAGTCAAAGATAACATAATTGAACACAAAATGCAGTTTTAAATGATGTTTTTTATTATTTAGTAAGAAAAAAACCTCAAAACCTACATGGCCCTGTGTGAAAAAGAAATTGCCCCCTGAATCTAACAACTGGTTGGGCCACCCTTAGCAGCAATAACTGCAATCAAGCGTTTGCGATAACTTGCAATGAGTCTTTTACAGCGCTCTGGAGGAATTTTGGCCCACTCATCTTTGCAGAATTGTTGTAATTCAGCTTTATTTGAGGGTTTTCTAGCATGAACCGCATTTTTAAGGTCATGTCACAACATCTCAATAGGATTCAGGTCAGGACTTTGACTAGGCCTCTCCAAAGTCTTCATTTTGTTTTTCTTCAGCCATTCAGAGGTGGATTTGCTGGTGTGTTTTGGGTCATTGTCCTGCTGCAGCACCCAAGATCGCTTCAGCTTGAGTTGACGAACAGATGGCCGGACATTCTCCTTCAGGATTTTTTGGCAGACAGTAGAATTCATGGTCCCATCTATCACAGCAAGCCTTCCAGGTCCTGAAGCAGCAAAACAACCCCAGACCATCACACTACCACCACCATATTTTACTGTTGGTATGATGTTCTTCTGCTGAAATGCTGTGTTACTTCTATGCCAGATGTAACGGGACACGCACCTTCCAAAAAGGTCAACTTTTGTCTCGTCGGTCCACAAGGTATTTTCCCAAAAGTCTTGGCAATCATTGAGATGTTTTTTAGCAAAATTGAGACGAGCCTTAATGTTCTTTTTGCTTAAAAGTGGTTTGCGCCTTGGATATCTGCCATGCAGGCCGTTTTTGCCCGGGCTCTTTCTTATGGTGGAGTCGTGAACACTGACCTTAATTGAGGCAAGTGAGGCCTGCAGTTCTTTAGATGTTGTCCTGGGGTCTTTTGTGGGCGAGTTTTCTCTGCGCTCTTGGGGTAATTTTGGTCGGCCGGCCACTCCTGGGAAGGTTCATCACTGTTCCATGTGTTTGCCATTTGTGGATAATGGCTCTCACTGTGGTTTGCTGGAGTCCCAAAGCTTTAGAAATGGCTTTATAACCTTTACCAGACGGATAGATCTCAATTACAGTACTTTTGTTCTCATTTGTTCCTGAATTTCTTTGGATCTTGGCATGATGTCTAGCTTTTGAGGTGCTTTTGGTCTACTTCTCTGTGTCAGATAGCTCCTATTTAAGTGAGTTCTTGATTGAAACAGGTGTGGAAGTAATCAGGCCTGGGGGTGACTACAGAAATTGAATGTGTATATGTGTATATATATATATATATATATATATATATATATATATATATCCTGTACAGCGCTGCGTAAGATGTCGGCGCTATATAAATACTAAATAATAATAATAATTTCAGTGGCTCAGAAGGAACAGGGAAAGTAAGGTGAAGAGATGAGGAGAATGAAATACTTTCGGACAGATCAATGCTGGCTATTTGGCGTGGATGCTCAGAGCCATCAGCCCGTCCGCTCATCAGTCTCTGCGGAGAGGGGAGGACGCTGGGAGCTATCAGCAAGTCCGCTCATCAGTCTCTGCGGAGGATGCAGCAGACAATCGATGCACGACCTGAAATGCCTTATAGTGATACGGTTATGTACAGCACATGGGGGAATACAGGTGCCTAAAATGGCCACCTGCTGGCAGCAGAAGCGGAGCTTAGGAGACAAACAGACTGCAGCCTCTGGTCACATGACTCCTCCACCCTCGGGGGCTTATTCACAAACACACAGCTGAGGGCCCTGGTGCAGATATCAGTGGATACTTCTCTACATGATATACTCTGTGCTGCTGCTGGGATCTGGACTAGGGGTCGGCTTCCACTTAGCGAGCGTGCATCTGGCAGGACGTACGCCGACACTTGTAGCGATGTGAGTACGCATCCAGATCGCTTAGCCTGCCAGCTCGCTGCAGATTCAGGCCGCATTCGCCACTAGTGGAAACGGGTCCTTAAAGTAACAATGGAGTGAAAAAAAAACAAAAAAAAACATCCTATATAATCGAACCCTAACTGTCCCTGTGTCATCCTGTCCCTGTGTCCGTGGTTTTTTGCTACTGCGCATGTGCGCAGCAAGGACAGCCGTTGGGACAGGAGGACGGGACCAGGGAGCCGGGCTGGCGTGTGCACGGGTGGCTGGGTGCGTGCGCATGCCGGGAGATCAATAAATAGGAACACAGTTCCTTCTCACTGATCTAAGTCCCCATGTGGATGAACACCGCCGCCAATGAGACGGCGCCGTCATTCACAAAAAGCCGACATCCACGCATTACTTCCTGTTTGCGTAGTAATACTATGCATAGGTAAATTATGCGTGAGGACATCTTGTGGCCAAATAGTAAAACTACATCTAAAAACTTTTTTTTTTTTTACTAACAGACTTTTTTTTACATTTAAAAATTAACCCCTTACCTCCCACACTCCCCAATACTTCTCCCCAAAAAGGTTTGGAAAAAAAATAATAATAATAAAAAAAAAATACATAAATTGTTGCCTTAGGGACTGAACTTTTTTAATATGCATGTCAAGATGGTATATTGCTCTTACTTTATAAATTACGGGCTTGTAATAAGTGATGGGCGCAAAACTGAAAAAAATGCACCTTTATTTCCAAATAAAATATACATTTGGGAAAATTTGTAAACGTTGCAATAACCGGGACAAATGGGCAAATAAAATGTGTGGGTTTTAACTATGGTAGCATGTATTATTTCAAAACTATAATGGCCAAAAACTGAGAAATAATGTTTTGTTTTCAATTTGTTTTTCTTATTTTTCCTGTTAAAACAAGTTTAGAATAAAATAATTCTTAGCAAAAAGTAGCCCCCAAGGAAAGCCTAATTGGTGGCGAAAACAACAAGATGTAGATTGTTTTGTTGTAATAAAGTTATAGGCGATTGAATGGAAGGAGCGCTGACAGGTGAAAATTGCTGTTTTATTTAAAGAGGAACTCCAGTGAAGATAATGTAATAAAAATAGTGCTTCATTTTTACAATAATTATGTATAAATGATTTAGTCAGTGTTTGCCCATTGTAAAATCTTTCCTCTCCCTGATGTACATTCTGGCATTTATCACATGGTGACATTTTTACTGCTGGCAGGTGATGTCACTGGAAGGAGATGCTGTTTACAGCTGTTTCCAACTGCCAAAAAAGAAAATAGTAAAACCGCTGTTATTTCCCACAATGCAGTGAGGTTCACAGACAGGAAACTGCCAGGACCATGGTCCTCACAGTTTCCTGTGGAGGGGTTTCACCACAATATCAGCCATACAGCGCCCCCTGGTGATCCGTTTGGGAAAAGGAAAAGATTTCTCATGGGAAAGGGGGTATCAGCTACTGATTGGGATGAAGGTCAATTCTTGGTCACGGTTTCTCTTTAAGGGGAAAAACCCTTGGAGGTGAAGTGGTTAAACTATGAGACAGAGCAGAGCTAATGACCCTTACAACTAATCTGCAGTAAAACCTTAAATGAACAAAAAACAGTTAGGCCCCATTCACACTAGAGCGTTGTGCCGCGATTGATGAAACCCGATTTGCGATAATCGCCGCAAAACGCCCAAAAACGGGCAAAAACGCGATGCCTGCACCTTTTTCAGGCGATTTCCCAGCGATCGCGTTTCAGTGCTATAGAAGCGCTAAATGCGATCGCGGCAAAATCGCAGCAGTGTCCAGTGATTTTTCCGCATTAAATCGCGGAAAAAATCACTCCTGCAAAACGTAATGTAGCACTGTTCTCTGACTACAAGCTCTTTTGCAAAGATAAGTGAAGTTTCTTAACTCTTCCTGTACTGGAAACAATATGAGACTCATATCTCTGCTGCTAATGTTGTATTTCTCAGCTGTACAACACTTACAATTCATTATGTCATGAATTTCTTTTCACGTCAGATTCCCTTTAAAGGGGAACTGAAGAGAGAGGTATATGGAGGCTGTCATGTTTATTTCCTTTTAGACAACACCAGTTGCCTGGAAGCCCTGCTGATCCTCTGCCTCTAATACTATTAGCCATAGCCCCTGAACAAGCATGCAGCAGATCAGGTGTTTCAGTGGTTCAGACTTATAAGTCTGATCTGACAAGACTAGCTGCATGCTTGTTTCTGGTTTTAATCAGATACTACTGCAGAGAAATAGACCAGCAGGGCTGCCAGGCAACTGGTATTGATTAAAAGGAAATAAATATGGCAGCCTCCGTATACCTCTTACTTCAGTTCCCCTTTTAACCACGTCAGCCTTCAGTGTTTTTTCGCCTAGTGCTGGATCCACACCATACAATTTTTTTTGGCAGATTTACCTGCCAGATCGGTTATTTCCATCATATCTGATCTGAAGATTGATCGATTTTCTGAGCGATTTTCTGATTGATTTCGGTTTACTTCTAGGGAAATCGATCAAAAAAATCGATCAGAAAGTAAAAAAAATTGTATGATGTGGATCCAGCATTATGCATCATTTCAGCGCTCCTCCCATTCATTCGCCAATAACTTTATCACTACTTATCACAATGAACTGATCTATATCTTGTTTTTTTCCTCCACCAATTAGGCTTTCTTTGGGGGGTACATTTTGCTAAGAATTTTTTTTTTTTTTGTAAATGCATTTTAACGGGAATATTAAACAAATGGAAAAAAAATATTTCTCAGTTTTCAGCCATTATAGCTTTAAAATAATACATGCTACCATAATTCAAACCCACATATTTTATTTGCCCATTTGTCCCGTTTATTTCCAAATAAAATATTGGCGCCATACATTGTGATAGGAACATAATTTAAATGGTGTAATCAGGGGTCGAGTGGTGCGTGGACGCGGGTGAACGGCGTCCACTTACTATTTCCACAGCGTGGACGCCGTTCACCCTGCCATGATCGGAGGGGAGCAGCGCAGTGGAAGGAGAGCTGTGAGCAGCGGTGGAGAAGGGGGGCCATCTCTCCCCTCCTGAAGTAATGTGCGAGCAGCCGGCAGCGGGCGGGACTTACCTCTCCTCGTTCCGATGCCAGATCTCCATGCCGCTGCTCTGGTCTGGATCAGACCAGACTTGCGGCACGCAGATCCGGTGTTCCGACGACGAGGAGAGGTAAGTCCCGCCCACTGCCGGCTGCCCGCAAGTTACTTCAAGAGGGGAGAGCGAGGGAAGGAGAGCCCCAAGGTGAGGGAAGGGGGGGGGGATGGCCCCCTTCTCCACCGCTGCTCACAGCTCTCCGTCCAATGCGCTGCTCCCCTCATGCTGGGGGGACACATGACTACCTATTCTGGGGACATATACCCCTGGCTACATATACCCCTGGCTACATATACCCCTGGCTACATATACTGGGCACATATACCCCCCTGACTACATATACTGGGCACATATACCCCTGGCTACATATACTGGGACATATACCCTGCCTACATATACTGTGGACATATACCCCTGGCTACATATACTGGGACATATACCCAGCCTACATATACTGTGGACATATACCCCTGACTACATATACTGGGCACATATACCCTGCCTACATATACTGTGGACATATACCCCTGACTACGTATACTGGGCACAAATACCCCTGGCTACATATACTGGGCACATATACCCCTGGCTACATATACTGGGCACATATACCCCTGGCTACATATACTGGGCACATATACCCCTGGCTACATATACTGGGCACATATACCCCCTGACTACATATACTGGGCACATATACCCCTGGCTACATATACTGGGCACATATACCCCCTGACTACATATACTGGGCACATATACCCCCTGACTACATATATACTGGGCACATATACACCGACTACATATGCTGGGCACATATACACCTGCCTACATATACTGGGCACATATACCCCTGCCTACATATACTGGGACATATACCCCTGCCTACATATACTGGGCACACATACCTCTGACTACATATATACTGGGCACATATACCCCCTGACTACATATACTGGGCACATATACACCTGCCTACATATACTGGGCACATATACCCCTGCCTACATATACTGGGCACATATACCCCTGCCTACATATACTGGGACATATACCCCTGCCTACATATACTGGGCACATATACCTCTGACTACATATATACTGGGCACATATACCCCTGCCTACATATACTGGGACATATACCCCTGCCTACATATACTGGGCACACATACCTCTGACTACATATATACTGGGCACATATACCCCTGGCTACATATACTGGGCACATATACCCCCTGACTACATATACTGGGCACATATACCCCTGGCTACATATACTGGGCACATATACCCCCTGACTACATATACTGGGCACATATACCCCTGACTAAATATACTGGGCACATATACCCCCTGACTACATATACTGGGCACATATACACCTGCCTACATATACTGGGCACATATACACCTGCCTACATATACTGGGCACATATACCCCTGCCTACATATACTGGGACATATACCCCTGCCTACATATACTGGGACATATACCCCTGACTTCATATACTGGCACATATATACCCCTGGCTACATATACTGGGGACATATACCCCCGGCTACATATACTGGGGACATATACCCCTGGCTACATATACTAGGCACATATACCTCTGGCTGGCTACTTATACTGGGGACACTTATAGACCTGGCTACCTATGCTGGGGGTACCTATTTTGGGGGACCTGCTCTCAGATTATCTGCATTTTTGTGGAACCGCTGTTATGTATTTTGGGGAACAGCTGCCAGATTATGTGTATGTTAGGGGAACGGCTGCTGCCAGATTACATGTATTTTGGGGAACTGCTGCCAGATTGTGTATGTTTGGGGACCACTACTGCCAGATTATATGTCCTTTGGGTGTTACGTGTACTTTGGGTGATCCGCTGTCAGGTTTTGCGTATTTTGGGGAACTGCTTCCAAATTATGTGTATGTTGGTGGAACTGCTGCTGCCACATTGTCTATTTTGGGGGAACCACTGCCATATTATCTGTATTTTGGAGGAACTTCTACCAGATTATGTGTCTTTTTGGTGAAATGCTGTCAGATTACATCTATTTTGGGGGGATACACTACGGCAGAGCTCAAACTTCCCCGGCAGACCTTTTACATCTCTGCTAAGGTCATGTATATTTGGCCCCACCCATGACCACGCCCACATTATGCTTGACCACGCCCATCTTTTGGCGTGCCGCGCGGAGTTCTCCAAGTGAGTCCACTCACTTCTTTTCCCAGGACTAGACCCCTGGGTGTAATAAAGGTGCATTTTTTTAGTTTTGTGTCACTATTTACAAAAAAAATAATAAAATAGTACTATACCCTCTTGACATGCATATTAAAAAAGTTCAGACTCTAAGATACATATTTATGGTTTTTTTTGTTTGTTTGTTTGTTTGTTTTAATTGTATTTTTTTTTAATCAAAAGTTTTATTTGGGTATTTTTGGGAGAGTGTGGGAAGTAGGTAGTTAATTTAAAATTCTGTGTAGATCTGTTTATTTAAGAAAAAAAAAAAATGTATGTAAGGGTAAGTTTACTATTTGGCCACAAGATGTCCTAAGTCATTAGCTTCCTGAAGGTGCTTTTAGTATGCGAAACAGGAAGCAATGTGTGTAAGTGTTTACAAATGACCACAGGCATCTCAATGATTCTCATTGACACAGGCACCTAGATCAATGCATGGGAACTGCCATTCATTGATCTCCGGGCTAACGGGTGGCAGCGAGAACAGAAGCAGTGTTTTCATGGACGTAGCTCCTATTTCCAAGATGCATTGGTGGACATAGGAACTTTGTCCTAAAGGCTGAAGTAGTTACAGAGGCACTCTAGTCACATATACAGGGTTTCCCTGGAAAGAAGACTTATTTTCAGGGCTTGTCTTATTTTCCACAAACAGTCTGCATTTATTCTTAACCACTTAAAGTGGATCCGAGATAAACTTTTACTTATTGCATAATTGTGTTCCTTTCATACAGTTTATAGGGCATTCCTCAAGCCACATACTTTTTTTGTTTTGTTTTAATACTCGAATTCCCTATAAACTAAACAAGCCACGCCCACAGCTTCTCCAGAGAGCCTTGGCACTTTGAGCCTTAACCACTTCGCCATATCTGGACGCATATATCCGTCCAGATAGGCAGTGGTGCTGCAGCCGTGTGGTGCGCGCGCTCGGGTGCGCGCCCACGCGCGCTCCCGCTGCCCCCCGATTAGTGAATGGGAATATAATTCCCATTCACCGATCTAAGTCCCCGGCAGAAATACCGACGCTTTCTCATCAGAGAGCGTGGTATTTCTGCCCCCAGGAAACTTCTTCTCTTCATTTTAGTTCCTAGATGCGACATCGTTCGCATCCAGGAATTTTTTGAATGTGGCCATCTTGTGGCCAAATAGTAAACTGCACCCACATACCTGTATTGAATAAAAAAATACATTATATTACATCTAAAATTGGCTATTTACCTCCCAAACTAAAATTACCCAAATACATTTTTGTATTAAAAAAAAAATAAAAAAAAATTACAATTAAAAAAAAAACTACATAAATAGTTACCTAAGGGTCTGAACTTTTTAAATATACATGTCAAGAGAGTATCTTATTAAATTTTTTAAAATTATAAGCTTGTAAATAGTGATGGACGCAAATTGAAAAAATGCACCTTTGTTTCTAAATAAAATATCGGCGCCATAAATTGTGATAGGGACATAATTTAAACGGTGTAATAAGCGGGACAAGTGGGCACATAAAATGAATGGGTTTTAATTACTGTAGCATGCATTAATTTTAAACTATAATGGCCAAAAACTGAGAAATGATTTTTTTCCATTTCTATCTTAACCTCCCTGGTGGTCAATTTTCACAGGATTTCTGTGCAAAATGTGATAACATTTATTTTTAAAACACTTTTTTTCCTGCCAAAATGTGTCAAGCAAGGGTCTAGTATACAGTGCAGTAGAGTATTGATGTGTATGCACGTTTATACTGTTCACAGCATGTTTTTTTTGGGATAGACATTTCTGTCCATACCGCTAGGGAGGTTAATCTTCCTGTTAAAATGTATTTACAGTAAAGTGGCTCTTAGCAAAATGTACTACCTAAAGAAAGCCTAATTAGTGGCGGAAAAAACGAGATATAGATCAATTAATTTTGATAAGTAGCGATAAAGTTATTAGCGAATGAATGGGAGGTGAACATTGCTCGGATGCATAAGATTTTCGAAGCTGTAGGCTGAAGTGGTTAAAGAGGAACTCCAGTGAAAATAATGTAATAAAAAAAGTGCTTCATTTTTACAATAATTATGTATTAATGATTTAGGCAGTGTTTGCCCATTGTAAAATCTTTTAAATCCCTGATTTACATTCTGACATTTATTACATGGTGACATTTTTACTGTTGGCAGGTGATGTAGCTGCTGCATGCTTTTTTGGCAGTTGGAAACAGCTGTAAACAGCTATTTCCCACAATGCAACAAGGTTCCCAGACAGGAAACTGCCAGGAGTACCATGGTCCTCAGAGTTTCCTGTGGGAGGGGTTTCACCACAATATCAGTCATACAGCGCCCCCTGATGGTTGGTTTGTGAAAAGGAATAGATTTCTCATGTAAAAGGGGGTATCAGCTACTGATTGGGATAAAGTTCAATTCTTGGTCGGAGTTTCTCTTTAAGTAGCAAGGGCTTATGGGAGCTCAGTCTGGGCAGGAGGAGGAGGATGTTACTAGCCAGAGATTTCAGAGGCAGAGGAGAGGAGGGAGGAGGAGAGGGGAGTGAATTTGTCACAGGCTGAGGGCTGGAGATACTGATCAGCTTGCCTGTGTGTAATGTGACAAACAACATGGCTGCCCTCATTGTATCACAGGAATAAATAATCATAAACTGTTGAAGCTGTTTGCAGCTAGATATGCTGTGTAAACTATCTAAACTTTAGATAAGATATATGGACAAGTTACTTGTTATAGTTAGTTTTTCATCTCTGATCCGCTTTAACAGGCTTTTCGTCCCCCTCCACCCTTCCCCCAGTGACCAGCCTATTTTTTTTGCCAATTAAGCCACTGCAGCTTTAAGGGCTTGCTGCAGGGCCGTACAACTCAGCACACAAGTGCCCCCCCCCCTTTTCTGCCCACCGACAGAGCTTTCTGTTGGTGGGCTCTGATAGCTCCCCTAGTGTTTGTTTACTTTTTTGCATATTTAGGTTTTTGTTTAGTTTTTTTAAATATGCCCATTTCTTTTTTATCTCCCTCCCTCCCCCTGCCAGCCAATCAACGCGCTCAGCTGTCATAGGCATCAGCCTAGGTTTTTTTTTTTTTATTATACGCGCCCAACCCAGGCTCTCTTTAAGGCCAGGTTCACACTGGCGTTAAAAAAGGTTCCATTCCCGAATCGAGACGGAACAGATCCTACCAGATACGAAGGGATACAATGTTAACCTATGGATCCGTTCACATCTGTCCGTTCACAGATCCAATCCACACGATCTGCTGAACGGAAAGCAAATTTCCTGCTGCAGCAATTTTTCTGGATCGCCCAGCGCAAGGGAAACTGAAGCACTGCATTGGAAGCAATGAGAGAACCGAACGTTTCTTCACACTAGTGACAGAACGGACCGTCCTAAATAGAAAAATACAGTTCGGTGATTAGGTCTGGGGTGGGGGTGGGGGGGACGAAAGCAGTGGAACGGAAACTGAGTGGAGTGTGCCACTCCAACGCAAGTGTGAACCAGGCGTTAAGGTTTTGCGGTGCGTCTGTGCAAAAGGGGCGTCAGGAAAAAAGGGCGTGGTGTAAACGATAAGCGGTTTATCAAAATATTGTGTTGTGTTTCATTTACAATAATGTTTTACAAAATAAACAAACCTTTAATAATGTCTATGAAATCGCAAATTGTGAATACGATAATCTTCCCTGTTTTGAAAGTTTAAATTATAATTACGTTTGTTAAAAAAACGATAATATATGTTTAATTGTTATATTGTATAATATTGGGTATAACCTTCATTTATCATTTCTTCATGTAATAAAATCGGAAAATATTGTTTAAAACAATGCAAAAAATATATAAGTATGGTCGTAATAACTGTAGTAAAACATTGTTAGTTATTACAAACATTTTACTACAACTAAACTTAACCCTACTCTCACACAGAACCCTCCCTCTACCTATCCCTAACTCCTAGACCTTCCCATGGTGCCTAACCCTAACCCCCCCCCCCCCGGTAGTGCCTAACCCTAACTCTCCCCTGGTGGTTACTAACCCTAAGACCCCCCCTGGTGGTGCCTAACTATAAGACCCTCTGGTGGTGCCTAACCCTAACTCTCCCCTGGTGGTGCCTAACCCTAACTCTCCCCTGGTGGTTTCTAACCCTAAGACCCCCCCTGGTGGTGCCTAACTCTAAGACCCCCCTGGTGGTGCCTAACCCTAACTCTCCCCTGGTGGTGCCTAACCCTAACTCTCCCCTGGTGGTTTCTAACCCTAAGACCCCCCCCTGGTGGTGCCTAACTCTAAGACCCCCCCTGGTGGTGCCTAACCCTAACTCTCCCCTGGTGGTGCCTAACCCTAACTCTCCCCTGGTGGTGCCTAACCCCAAGACCCCCCCCCCTGGTGGTGCCTAACCTTAACTCTCCCCTGGTGGTGCCTAACCCTAACTCTCCCCTGGTGGTGCCTAACCCTAACTCTCCCCTGGTGGTGCCTAACCCCAACTCTCCCCTGGTGGTGCCTAACCCTAACTCTCCCCCTGGTGGTGCCTAACCCTAACTCTCCCCTGGTGGTGCCTAACCCTAACTCTCCCCTGGTGGTGCCTAACCCTAACTCTCCCCTGGTGGTGCCTAACCCTAAATCCCCTGGTGGTGCCTAACCCTAACTCTCCCCTGGTGGTGCCTAACCCTAAGACCCCCCTGGTGGTGCCTAACCCTAAGACCCCTCCTGGTGGTGCCTAACCCTAACTCTCCCCTCGTAGTGCCTAACCCTAAATCCCCTGGTGGGGCCTAACCCCCTTAGTGATCGCTTTATTGTGTGGATAATAAGGTTTTACAAATTGTGACTGTAAAAAATATATTACAACTGTTTACAAATATACTAAACATATATATATTGTATTTAACTAAACATAAGTCGTCAAAGACGCATTTTGTAAACTTAAAGTTTAAAAACGTTAATCTCCGGGCGCCATTTTCTCCTGTTCCGCGCCCATCAAACGATATTTATTATGGGTCTGAATGACGGCGCCCTTTCTGTCCACTTGCCTCGTGCCCCCAGATTTCCTGCCTCCCTTGTGGAGGTTTTGAGAGCGATTCTTTAGGGAGTGTCTGGCTGCTCTCTATTGCCAGTTACTGTGATTATTTACTAGTACGCCGCAGCTGCATTGTACACGGTTTACATTGACTTATTTATGAACTTTAACTACCGCTTATATTTACAGCAGCTTTATACATCCTGAGAAATCACATTAATGCCGATCTTCAGGGAAACAGAATGCAGTAAATTATTCACGATGCCCACTTTACTGATAGTATTCCTGGTCTCCGCATCAGAAACATTTCCTATATATTGCTGTATATTATGTAGTCCCGCCCCCCAGTGACCAAACAGGCTCTGCTTATGAAGGGTAAGGGCTATATGAATATATAATAATATTATGGAAGGATATTAGACTATGACTGTGGAAGGATTAGATTGTGAGCTCCTCTGAGGACAGTCAGTGACATGACTATGTACTCTGTAATGTGCTGCAGGAGATGTCAGCACTATATGAATATATAATAATAATATGGTAGGACATTAGACTATGACTATGGTAGGATTAGAGTGTGAGCTCCTCTGAGGACAGTCAGTGACATGACTATGTACTCTGTAATGTGCTGCAGGAGATGTCAGTGCTATATAAATACATAATAATAATATGGTAGGACATTAGATTATGACGGGATTATATTGTGAGCTCCTCTGAGGGCAGTCAGTGACATGACTATGTACTCTGTAAAGTGCTGCAGAAGATGTCAGTGCTATATAAATACACAATAATAATAATATGGTAGGACATTACACTATGACTATGGTAGGATTAGAGTGTGAGCGCCTCTTAGGACAGTCAGTGACATTGCTATGTACTCTGTACAGTGCTGCAGAAGATGTCAGTGCTATATAAATACATAATAATAATAATAATAATAATAATAATAATATGGTAGGACATTACACTATGACTATGGTAGGATTATATTGTGAGCTCCTCTGAGGACAGTCAGTGACATGACTATGTACTCTGTAATGTGCTGCAGAAGATGTCAGTGCTATATAAATACATAATAATAATATGGTAGGACATTAGACCATGACTATGGTAGGATTAGAGTGTGAGCTCCTCTGAGGACAGTCAGTGACATGACTATGTACTCTGTAATGTGCTGCAGGAGATGTCAGTGCTATATAAATACATAATAATAATATGGTAGGACATTACACTATGACTATGGTAGGATTAGAGTGTGAGCTCCTCTGAGGACAGTCAGTGACATGACTATGTACCCTGTAAAGTGCTGCAGAAGATGTCAGTGCTATATACAGTGGTGTGAAAAACTATTTGCCCCCTTCCTGATTTCTTATTCTTTTGCATGTTTGTACACACTTAAATGTTTCTGCTCCTCAAAAACCGTTAACTATTAGTTAAAGATAACATAATTGAACACAAAATGCAGTTTTAAATGATGGTTTTCATTATTTAGTGAGAAAAAAAACCTCCAAATCTACATGGCCCTGTGTGAAAAAGTGATTGCCCCCCTTGTTAAAAAATAACTTAACTGTGGTTTATCACACCTGAGTTCAATTTCTGTAGTCACCCTCAGGCCTGATTACTGCCACACCTGTTTCAATCAAGAAATCACTTAAATAGGAGCTTTCTGACACAGAGAAGTAGACCAAAAGCACCTCAAAAGCTAGACATCATGCCAAGATCCAATGAAATTCAGGAACAAATGAGAACAAAAGTACTGTAATTGAGATCTATCAGTCTGGTGAAGGTTATAAAGCCATTTCTAAAACTTTGGGACTCCAGCGAACCACAGTGAGAGCCATTATCCACAAATGGCAAAAACATGGAACAGTGATGAACCTTCCCAGGAGTGGCTGGCCGACCAAAATTACCCCAAGAGCGCAGAGAAAACTCATCCGAGAGGCCACAAAAGACCCCAGGACAACATCTAAAGAACTGCAGGCCTCACTTGTCTCAATTAAGGTCATTGTTCCCGACTCCACCATAAGAAAGAGACTGGGCAAAAACGGCCTGCATGGCAGATATCCAAGGCGCAAACCACTTTTAAGCAAAACGAACATTAAGGCTCGTCTCAATTTTGCTAAAAAACATCTCAATAATTGGCAAGACTTTTGGGAAAATACCTTGTGGGCCGACGAGACAAAAGTTGAACTTTTTGGAAGGTGCGTGTCCCGTTACATCTGGCGTAGAAGTAACACAGCATTTCAGCAAAAGAACATCATACCAACAGTAAAATATGGTGGTGGTAGTGTGATGGTCTGGGGTTGTTTTGCTGCTTCAGGACCTGGAAGGCTTGCTGTGATAGATGGAACCATGAATTCTACTGTCTACCAAAAAATCCTGAAGGAGAATGTCCGGCCATCTGTTCGTCAACTCAAGCTGAAGCGATCTTTGGTGCTGCAGCAGGACAATGACCCAAAACACACCAGCAAATCCACCTCTGAATGGCTGAAGAAGAACAAAATGAAGACTTTGGAGTGACCTAGTCAAAGTCCTGACCTGAATCCTATTGAGATGTTGTGGCAGGACCTTAAAAAGGCGGGTCATGCTAGAAAACCCTCAAATAAAGCTGAATTACAACAATTCTGCAAAGATGAGTGGGCCAAAATTCCTCCAGAGCGCTGTAAAAGACTCGTTGCAAGTTATCGCAAATGCTTGAGTGCAGTTATTGCTGCTAAGGGTGGCCCAACCAGTTATTAGGTTCAGGGGGCAATTTCTTTTTCACACATGGCCATGTAGGTTTTGAGGTTTTTTTCTCACTAAATAATAAAAACCATAATTTAAAACTGCATTTTGTGTTTAATTATGTTATCTTTGACTAATAGTTAATGGTTTTTGATGAGCAGAAACATTTAAGTGTGACAAACATGAAAAAGAATAAGAAATCAGGAAGGGGGAAATAGTTTTTCACATCACTGTAAATACATAATAATATTATGGTAGGACATTAGACTATGACTATGGTAGGATTAGAGTGTGAGCTCCTCTGAGGACAGTCAGCGACATGACTATGTACTCTACACAGCACTGATATCTTCTGCAGCACTGTCAGGGCCGGATTTCTGGAAAGGCCAAAAGGCCACGGCCTTGGGCGATAAAATTAGATAAGATAAGAAGGGCGGCATGACTTGGAGAAAGAAGAGGTCATCTTGGGCAGCACGGTGGCGTAGTGGTTAGCTCTCTCGCCTTGCAGCGCTGGGTCCCTGGTTCGAATCCCAGCCAGGGCACTATCTGCAAAGAGTTTGTATGTTCTCTCCGTGTCTGCGTGGGTTTCCTCTGGGCACTCCAGTTTCCTCCCACATTCCAAAAACATACAGATAAGTTAATTGGCTCCCTCTAAAATTGGCCCTAGACTACAGTACCTACACTTCATAATATAGACATATGGCAATGGTAGGGATTAGATTGTGAGCTCCTTTGAGGGACAGTTAGTGACAAGATATATATATACACTGTACAGCGCTGCGTAATATGTCGGCGCTATATAAATACTAAATAATAATAATAAATAATAATAATAATAATATGTCAAAGTAAATCATCTCTTCTGGTCCAGCAGCGCAGCCAGCCAGCACCTGCTCTGCACTAATAGCTGAATTCCAGAGTTCCCCAATCCCTGCATCTCTCTCTCACTTCCTGATATGTTAAAACAATCAGGATCAATCATAACGTTCACCTGATAATCCATTCCTTTGTATGATAGACTTACAGATCGATGTGAGAAATACCAGAGATTTACATTACAAAGCAGATAGAACTAAGTTCCGCTGAGTTTTAATGCAGGCATTCCCAAACATCAGAGAGCTCTGCAGTTTCTTCACCTCTTTTACAGCTTTGACACTGACCCCAGCAGTTGTTAATTTATCTAATACTAATTTATGACTGTTTTTCTTTTTTTTTTCCTAGTAGCAGTGGTCTCTTCTCTTCCTTAGTTAACTCTTTCCTGACTCATTTTCTGTCCTCCAGCTCCTACCATCTATGAGACTGCAGGATAAAAAAATGCTGTTTTCTTCCCTTTCATTGCTAAACTGTCATTTTAAATGACACCTGAGCAGTGGTGCTCATCCAATATGTGGGTACCTGAACTACCCAGATAATCTGAACTTTTTCCACTATCCGAACTTTGAATAGCAGTTTGGATATTTTTTCAAATCTGAATAGCAGTATCCGAGCAAACTCGGATTTCCCATCTGAGAGAGAGAGAGGGATTTTAAGTCTCCACATTATTAAAAAAACATGATGCTACATGCCTCATTTACCCTAAAAAACGTTTTAAAGGCAATTTAAATAAGCCTTCTTCAGAATGTGTTCCTGTATACTGCCAATATGTCAGAGCACACCACCATATGTACATTCAGCATTCAAAAGAGATGCATAGATTTTTCAGCAAATATAAATACCGTAAATGTCATTCAGATGCTTTAAAGTGGAGCTGAACTCTTGCACAGGACAGAAGGAAAACAGAGATATGTACCCTGTATGTATTTCGAGAGCCTGTCTAATTCCCCCTCCTCTGTGTCACAAGTTGTAATTTGATCTCTACACTGTGAGTGTCACCTGACTGCCACAACAGCTAAGCTCATTTGAAAGCACAGGATGTTAAAAATATGTCTGCTTCCATAAAAGTAGGAAGTAGACACACTGCAGATTTATTGCAGGATTTGTATCAACTGTAACAAAATGTTTTTATTGAAAGGTTATGTTGTTACATATCTTTTAGAGCAGAGAGGAAGTTCTGAGTTCAGGTCCACTGTAATTACAACAGAACATCCAAAGTGGGTCTTGATAGGATGTTTGCTACTTACCTGTTCTCTGTTTTGGATGGGCTTCTCTCCATTGCACTGCCCTGCCACCTGTCTGTGGCTCTGACTGCAGCCAGTCACACAGAGGACAAAGAAGCAGCGCATGCTCTGGCCACTCACGCTCCCTGTCACCTGTCTGTGGCTCTGACTGCAGCCAGTCTCACAGAGGACAAAGAAGCAGCACATGCTCTGGCCACTCGCGCTCCCTGCCACCAGTTTGTGGCTCCGACTGCAGCCAGTCGCACAGAGGACAAAGAAGCAGCGCATGCTCTGGCCACTCGCGCTCCCTGTCACCTGTCTGTGGCTCTGACTGCAGCCAGTTGCACAGAGGACAAAGAAGCAGCACATGCTCTGGACACTCGCGCTCCCTGTCACCTGTCTGTGGCTCTGACTGCAGCCAGTCGCACAGAGGACAAAGAAGCAGCGCATGCTCTGGCCACTCGCGCTCCCTGCCACCAGTTTGTGGCTCCGACTGCAGCCAGTCGCACAGAGGACAAAGAAGCAGCGCATGCTCTGGCCACTCGCGCTCCCTGCCACCAGTTTGTGGCTCCGACTGCAGCCAGTCGCACAGAGGACAAAGAAGCAGCGCATGCTCTGGCCACTCGCGCTCCCTGTCACCTGTCTGTGGCTCTGACTGCAGCCAGTCGCACAGAGGATAAAGAAGTAGCGCATGCTCTGGCCACTCGCGCTCCCTGTCACCTGTCTGTGGCTCTGACTGCAGCCAGTCGCACAGAGGACAAAGAAGCAGCACATGCTCTAAGCACTCGCGCTCCCTGTCACCTGTCTGTGGCTCTGACTGCAGCCAGTCGCACAGAGGACAAAGAAGCAGCGCATGCTCTGGCCACTCACGCTCCCTGCCACTAGAGTTGGGCCGAACGGTTCGCCGGCGAACGGGGTTCGCGCGAACTTAGGTGGTTCGCGTGCGGGTACCGCACGCGAACCTTTTGCGGAAGAAGTTCGGTTCGCCCCATAATGCACCTGAGGGTCAACTTTGACCCTCTACATCACAGTCAGCAGGCCCAGTGTAGCCAATTAGGCTACACTAGCCCCTGGAGCCCCACCCCCCCTTATATAAGGCAGGCAGCGGCGGCCATTACGGCCACTCGTGTGCCTGCATTAGTCAGAGTAGGGCGAGCTGCTGCAGACTGTCTCTCAGGGAAAGATTAGTTAGGCTTAACTTCTTCCTGGCTGCATACCTGTTCTGTTCAGTGAGCCCTCAGCCCACTGCATACCTGTACTGTGATCCTGCCACTGCATAGCTGTTCAGTGATCCTGCCACAGCATACCTGTTCTGTTCAGTGAGCCCTCAGCCCACTGCATACCTGTACTGTGATCCTGCCACTGCATAGCTGTTCAGTGATCCTGCCACAGCATACCTGTTCTGTTCAGTGAGCCCTCAGCCCACTGCATACCTGTACTGTGATCCTGCCACTGCATACCTGTTCAGTGATCCTGCCACAGCATACCTGTTCTGTTCAGTGAGCTCTCAGCCCACTGCATACCTGTACTGTGATCCTGCCACTGCATACCTGTTCAGTGATCCTGCCACAGCATACCTGTTCTGTTCAGTGAGCCCTCAGCCCACTGCATACCTGTACTGTGATCCTGCCACTGCATACCTGTTCAGTGATCCTGCCACAGCATACCTGTTCTGTTCAGTGAGCTCTCAGCCCACTGCATACCTGTACTGTGATCCTGCCACTGCATACCTGTTCAGTGATCCTGCCACAGCATACCTGTTCTGTTCAGTGAGCCCTCAGCCCACTGCATACCTGTACTGTGATCCTGCCACTGCATACCTGTTCAGTGATCCTGCCACAGCATACCTGTTCTGTTCAGTGAGCCCTCAGCCCACTGCATACCTGTACTGTGATCCTGCCACTGCATAGCTGTTCAGTGATCCTGCCACAGCATACCTGTTCTGTTCAGTGAGCCCTCAGCCCACTGCATACCTGTACTGTGATCCTGCCACTGCATAGCTGTTCAGTGATCCTGCCACAGCATACCTGTTCTGTTCAGTGAGCCCTCAGCCCACTGCATACCTGTACTGTGATCCTGCCACTGCATACCTGTTCAGTGATCCTGCCACTGCATACCTGTTCAGTGATCCTGCCACAGCATACCTGTTCTGTTCAGTGAGCCCTCAGCCCACTGCATACCTGTACTGTGATCCTGCCACTGCATACCTGTTCAGTGATCCTGCCACAGCATACCTGTTCTGTTCAGTGAGCCCTCAGCCCACTGCATACCTGTACTGTGATCCTGCCACTGCATAGCTGTTCAGTGATCCTGCCACAGCATACCTGTTCTGTTCAGTGAGCCCTCAGCCCACTGCATACCTGTACTGTGATCCTGCCACTGCATACCTGTTCAGTGATCCTGCCACAGCATACCTGTTCTGTTCAGTGAGCCCTCAGCCCACTGCATACCTGTACTGTGATCCTGCCACTGCATAGCTGTTCAGTGATCCTGCCACAGCATACCTGTTCTGTTCAGTGAGCCCTCAGCCCACTGCATACCTGTACTGTGATCCTGCCACTGCATAGCTGTTCAGTGATCCTGCCACAGCATACCTGTTCTGTTCAGTGAGCCCTCAGCCCACTGCATACCTGTACTGTGATCCTGCCACTGCATACCTGTTCAGTGATCCTGCCACAGCATACCTGTTCTGTTCAGTGAGCTCTCAGCCCACTGCATACCTGTACTGTGATCCTGCCACTGCATACCTGTTCAGTGATCCTGCCACAGCATACCTGTTCTGTTCAGTGAGCCCTCAGCCCACTGCATACCTGTACTGTGATCCTGCCACTGCATACCTGTTCAGTGATCCTGCCACAGCATACCTGTTCTGTTCAGTGAGCCCTCAGCCCACTGCATACCTGTACTGTGATCCTGCCACTGCATAGCTGTTCAGTGATCCTGCCACAGCATACCTGTTCTGTTCAGTGAGCCCTCAGCCCACTGCATACCTGTACTGTGATCCTGCCACTGCATAGCTGTTCAGTGATCCTGCCACAGCATACCTGTTCTGTTCAGTGAGCCCTCAGCCCACTGCATACCTGTACTGTGATCCTGCCACTGCATAGCTGTTCAGTGATCCTGCCACAGCATACCTGTTCTGTTCAGTGAGCCCTCAGCCCACTGCATACCTGTACTGTGATCCTGCCACTGCATAGCTGTTCAGTGATCCTGCCACAGCATACCTGTTCTGTTCAGTGAGCCCCCAGCCCACTGCATACCTGTACTGTGATCCTGCCACTGCATACCTGTTCAGTGATCCTGCCACAGCATACCTGTTCTGTTCAGTGAGCCCTCAGCCCACTGCATACCTGTACTGTGATCCTGCCACTGCATACCTGTTCAGTGATCCTGCCACAGCATACCTGTTCTGTTCAGTGAGCCCTCAGCCCACTGCATACCTGTACTGTGATCCTGCCACTGCATAGCTGTTCAGTGATCCTGCCACAGCATACCTGTTCTGTTCAGTGAGCCCTCAGCCCACTGCATACCTGTACTGTGATCCTGCCACTGCATACCTGTTCAGTGATCCTGCCACTGTATACCTGTTCTGTGAACCCGCCACTGTATACCTGTTCTGTTCAGTGGACCCGCCACTGTATACCTGTTCTGTGAACCCGCCACTGTATACCTGTTCTGTTCAGTGGACCCGCCACTGTATACCTGTTCTGTGAACCCGCCACTGTATACCTGTTCTGTTCAGTGGACCTGCCACTGTATACCTGTTCTGTTCAGTGGACCTGCCACTGTATACCTGTTTAGTGAACACGCCACTGCATACCTGTTGTGTTCAGTGAACCCGCCACTGTATACCTGTACTGTTCAGTGAACCCACCGCATCAGTGCGCATACCTGTGCAGTTAAGTGAACCCACCTACCTACGTGAGTGCACGCAGTGTGATATACCACTCCGTGCATACCCGATATGGACAAAACAGGTAGAGGAAGAGGAAGAGGTAGTGGCAGAGGCAGAGGAAGGCCACCCGGCAGGTCTGCGCGAGGTCGTGTAAATGTAATTTCGTGTGGACCTGGCCCACAGTACAGTGCTCGGAAGAAGGCACGTCCCATCACCTCCCAAGATTGTCAGGACGTGGTTGAGTATTTAGCGACACAGAACACCTCATCTTGCTCAGCCACCAGCGCTACTACTAGCACCACTTCCGCTGCATTTGACACTTCGCAAGAATTATTTAGTGGTGGTGAAATCACTGATGCACAGCCATTGTTACAGCCAGATGAATTTTCACCAGCTCATATGTCTGCGTTACGCGACAACACTATGGATGTAACGTGTAAGGAGGATGAAGGACCTACACATTTGGATTTTTCTGAGGCAAGCGAAGCTGGGCAGGATGATTACGATGATGACGATGATAGGGATCCTCTGTATGTTCCCAATAGAGGAGATGAAGAGGGGGACAGTTCAGAGGGGGAGTCAGAGAGTAGTAGGAGGATAGAAGTTGCTGAAAGAAGCTGGGGCAGCTCTTCGTCAGAAACAGCTGGTGGCAGAGTCCGGCACCATGTATCGCCAGATTCGCCACCTATGTACAGCCAGCCAACTTGCCCTTCAGCATCAGCTGCTGAGGTCCCCATAGTGCCCACATCCCAGGGTGGCTCAGCGGTGTGGAAATTTTTTAATGTGTGTGCCTCAGATCGGACCAAAGCCATCTGTTCGCTCTGCCAACAAAAATTGAGCCGTGGAAAGGCCAACACTCACGTAGGGACAAGTGCCTTACGAAGGCACCTGCAGAAAAGGCACAAACAGCAATGGGATGGCCACCTGAGCAAAAGCAGCAGCAGCACACAAAAGCAAAGTCACCCTCCTTCTCCTCTTCCTCCTTCAGGTGCATCATCTGCTTATGCCGCTCTCTCCCTTCCACCTTCACAGGCACCCTCCTCCACTCCGCCTATGCCCTTGAGCGGTTCCTGCTCCTCTGCCCACAGCAGCAGTCAGGTGTCCGTGAAGGAAATGTTTGAGCGGAAGAAGCCACTTTTGGCCAGTCACCCCCTTGCCCGGCGTCTGACAGCTGGCGTGGCGGAACTGTTAGCTCGCCAGCTGTTACCATACCGGCTGGTGGACTCTGAGGCCTTCCGTAAATTTGTGGCCATCGGAACACCGCAGTGGAAGATGCCAGGCCGCACTTATTTTTCCAGAAAGGCCATACCCCAACTGCACCGTGAAGTTGAGAGGCAAGTGGTGTCATCTCTTGCGAAGAGCGTTGGGTCAAGGGTACACCTGACCACGGATGCCTGGTCTGCCAAGCACGGGCAGGGCCGCTACATTACCTACACAGCCCATTGGGTGAACCTGGTGGTGAACGATGGCAAGCAGAAAGCGGCGGACCAAATTGTGACACCTCCACGGCTTGCAGGCAGGCCTCCTGCCACCTCCTCTCCTCCTGCTACATGCTCTTCGCTGTCCTCCTCCTCCTCCTTGGCTGAGTGGCAGTTCTCCTCTCCAGCTACACAGCCCCAGCTCCGCAGGGCCTATGCTGCATGCCAGGTACGACGGTGTCACGCCATCTTAGACATGGCTTGTCTCAAAGCGGAGAGTCACACTGGAGCAGCTCTCCTGGCTGCTCTTAAGAAACAGGTGGATGAGTGGCTGACCCCGCACCACCTGGAGATAGGCAACGTGGTGTGCGACAACGGCAGCAATCTGCTTGCCGCTTTGCATATGGGGAAGCTGACACACATACCCTGCATGGCACATGTCATGAATCTGGTGGTTCAAAGATTTGTGGCAAAGTACCCTGGCTTAGCGGATGTCCTGAAGCAGGCCAGGAAGTTCTGTGGGCATTTGAGGCGCTCTTACACAGCCATGGCACGATTTGCAGAAATTCAGCGTAAAAACAACATGCCGGTGAGACGCCTCATTTGCGATAGCCCCACTCGCTGGAACTCGACCCTCCTCATGTTCTCCCGCCTGCTAGAACAGAAGAAAGCCGTCACCCAGTACCTCTACAACTGGAGTAGAACGAAACAGTCTGGGAAGATGGGGATGTTCTGGCCCGACAACTGGACAATGATGAAAAATGCATGCAGGCTCATGCGGCCGTTTGAGGAGGTGACCAACCTGGTGAGCCGCAGTGAGGGCACCATCAGCGACTTAATTCCCTACGCGTACTTCTTGGAGCGTGCTGTGCGTAGAGTGGCGGATGAAGCTGCGAATGAGCGTGACCAGGAACCGTTACGGCAGGAACAGGCATGGGACCAATTTTCATCAGACCCAGCTGTTTCCTCAACACCTGCGGCAGCACAGAGGGGGGAGGAGGAGGAAGAAGAGAGGTCATGTGCAGAAGATGAGTCAGACTCAGAGGATGATGAGCAAGGTGTTTCTTTGGGGGAGGAGGAGGAGGAGGAGGGGACAGCGGCAGGAGAACAACCGCAGCAGGCGTCGCAGGGGGCTTGTGCTGCGCAACCTTCCCGTGGTATTGTTCGCGGCTGGGGGGAGGAGGTTGACTTACCTGACGTCACTGAGGAAGAGCAAGAGGAGATGGAGGGTACTGGATCCGACTTTGTGCAGATGTCGTCTTTTATGCTGTCCTGCCTGTTGAGGGACCCCCGTATAAAAAACCTCAAGGGGAATGAGCTGTACTGGGTGGCCACACTACTAGACCCTCGGTACAGGCACAAAGTGGCGGACCTGTTACCAACTCACCGGAAGGTGGAAAGGATGCAGCACATGCAGAACCAGCTGTCAACTATGCTTTACAATGCCTTTAAGGGTGATGTGACGGCACAACGCCAGCAAGGTACCACTGCCACTAATCCTCCTCCCGTGTCCACGCAGTCAAAGACAGGACGCTCCAGCGATCTCATGGTGATGTCGGACATGCGGACGTTCTTTAGTCCAACGCCTCGCCGTAGCCCTTCCGGATCCACCCTCCACCAACGCCTGGAACGGCAGGTAGCCGACTACCTGGCCTTAAGTGTGGATGTAGACACTGCTGTGAACAGCGATGAGGAACCCTTGAACTACTGGGTGCGCAGGCTTGACCTGTGGCCAGAGCTGTCCCAATTTGCCATCCAACTTCTCTCCTGCCCTGCCGCAAGCGTCCTCTCAGAAAGGACCTTCAGCGCAGCTGGAGGCATTGTCACAGAGAAGAGAAGTCGCCTAAGTCACAAAAGTGTTAAGTACCTCACCTTTATAAAAATGAATGAGGCATGGATCCCGGAGGGCTGCTGCCCGCCCCAAGACTAAGTCAGTCCCCGCACATACAGCATCTCTGCCTGCACGCCGTGTGACTGGCTGCCTGGCCTGCCCCAAGAAGACTAAGTCGCTCCCAGTCCCTCCACACAGCATGTCTGCCTGCAGGCCGCTTCACTACCTTCTCCGCCACCACCAACAGGGTCCGGGACTCCAGGCGGATTGCTGAATTTTTTAGACCGCTGCTAGCAGCGGCCGCTGTAATAATTTTTCGGGTGCGTGTACATGACTGCCTAATTTTTCTGGCTGCACTGCGGGCAGCTGCAACAACAAAAGAAAAGGCATGAACATGCGCCCATTCCCCTTCGTGATCATTACCTTGCCGTGGTGAAGGGGCTTGCGTATCACAATGGAGCAATGACCGGCGCCTAGATGAGTGTCTCGGGGGGCACACCCACGATAATAAGGTCGTTGCCTCATTGTGGTCAGACCAAATTTGATCAGCTGGACAGTCACTGTTCTGTCATTCAGCTACATCAGCCAGGTGACTGACCATATGGGCTGTAAAGCCACCAAAACCTGCACTCTCGCCATGGTGCGCACCAGTCCAGCACGGCCGTCACTACACAAACAGCTGTTTGCGGTGCGTTACACGATGAGTTTGGTGCGTCAGTGTGAAGCAGTACCTTAATTACACTACCTGATTGATGTATACACATGCAAGATGTTTGAAAGCACTTTAGGCCTGTCATTTAACATTCAATGTGATTTCTGCCCTTAAAACGCTGCTTTGCGTCAAATCCAGATTTTTCCCGGGGACTTTTGGCATGTATCCCACTCCGCCATCCCCCCCTCCAGGTGTTAGACCCCTTGAAACATCTTTTCCATCACTTTTGTGGCCAGCATAATTAATTTTTTTTTTCAAACTTCGCATCCCCATTGAAGTCTATTGCGGTTCGCGAACTTTAACGCGAACCGAACCTTTCGCGAAAGTTCGCGAACCCGGTTCGCGAACCGAAAATCGGAGGTTCGGCCCAACTCTACCTGCCACCAGTTTGTGGCTCCGACTGCAGCCAGTCGCACAGAGGACAAAGAAGCAGCGCATGCTCTGGCCACTCGCGCTCCCTGTCACCTGTCTGTGGCTCTGACTGCAGCCAGTCGCACAGAGGACAAAGAAGCAGCGCATGCTCTGGCCACTCGCGCTCCCTGTCACCTGTCTGTGGCTCTGACTGCAGCCAGTCGCACAGAGGACAAAGAAGCAGCGCATGCTCTGGCCACTCGCGCTCCCTGTCACCTGTCTGTGGCTCTGACTGCAGCCAGTCGCACAGAGGACAAAGAAGCAGCACATGCTCTGGACACTCGCGCTCCCTGTAATTTCTCGCTCTTGCCCAGATGTGCACAGCAACCAAGGCCAGTATAGTGTTATGCATTATTGACAAGTACCGGTCATACATCAGCGTCATTTCTCAAGTATGCATGCCCAGAGCACACTATCGGCTGCTGTGCACATTCGGGCAGGAGCGCAAATTACAGGAATTATCTGTTGAAAGGAGGACAGAGCAGCACAACTGAGATGAGCCCATTCAAACCAATGATCGCTGGTCAGAGTGTTGGACAATTTTCTTTTTTTGGGGGGGGGGGGGGGGGGTGCTTGGTGACAGCAGGCCTAGGGCACTGGAAAGTACAAATCCGGCCCTGAGCACTGTACAAATACATAGTGGATAGGCAGTTGGGGGTCAGTTGTGCTGCACTTCAGGCACCTCCATGTAGATTAATAATAACGCCTCTTCAGCTTTTTCCCTTCTTGGCGCATTACATGCGGCTCTCTCCAGAATCGCGAGTCTATTCCTGGTGGAAGCGGGAAAATCTGTATGCAGAATCCGCCCACAAACAGCGGCTGCGATGGAATAATGAGATATAAGTAATGGGATGAAGCCGTGTCAGGCAGCGCAGAGCGGAGGGGGCTGAACAGCTGAGATCACATCCACTCCTGGAAGATGGGAACTTCTCTCTAAGGTGGCCACACACGATACAATAAAATGATCCGATATTATGGCAATTCGATAAAAACGATCGGATCTCCCGGTAAAATTGAAAGCTTTTTTTTTCATTCGACTGAAACATATGATCGGATTTCGTGTTTTTTTCTATTTTTATCTATCCGGAATGCCAGATATTTTTCTTCAATTTCTCTAAAGATTGTATGGTGTGTATTAGATTGTCAATTTATTAATATACACACCCTAGCAATTTTCTCAGCGTTTCCAATCATTTTTATCATAATTGGGGAAGGATTGAACATAGGTGTGTGGTACATTGGTCATATTTTTGAAATGTTACAAACCGTGAGAAAAATTGCTTGCAATTCTTAAATTGAACAGATATTTAAAAGATTGTATGGTGTGTGGCCACTGGCCAGTGGCCACCTTAAATGAGACCTTTACTCGATTCAGGCTGAATGAAGAGTGACATCATCTCGCGGGAACAGACGTGCCGATCGCTGAACTGATCAGTCTCTCCCATGGCGACTTCCACAAGTCTGGCGATGTCAGCACTGCGCACACAGCAGGGATAATTCACAGCTGTTTTCTCCTTTTCCTTTTGCTGTCCTGGTTCTCCTCAGACTGTTGAATAATCGCACACAGAAGTAGCTTCATACCGCTCCTCTGCAGAACACAGACATGAATTCCATCCTGGACAGACTTACTGTGAACAGGAAGTGGTTGTAAATCCTAATTAGCTTTTTGCTTCTGCAAAGGTGGGACTTGTGTTAACCCGGACTGCTGCCTGTTCAGTTTGCTCTCTTATCTTATATTTCCCCCCCTGGAGCCCAGTGTAATTCCATATCTGTAAGCCCAGATCTGGGCAGGAAAATGATCTAGTTCTGGACAGGATGGAAGGAGTTTCTGCATCCTCTCTCTCTACATTATTTGGTTACAATGTCAGCAGGTTCATATTGTTGGTGGAAGTTAAAGGGAACCTAAACTGAGAAGGATATGGAATTTTCCTTTTAAAATAATACCAGTTGCCTGGCAGCCCTGCTGATCCTGTGTCTCTAATACTTTTAGCCACAGCCCCTCAACAAGCATGCAGCAGATCAGGTGCTCTGACTGAAGTCAGACTGGATTAGCTGCATGCTTGTTTCAGGTGTGAGATTCAGTATCTAGTATTGTTTAGAAGGCAACATCCATATCTCTCTCTCGGTTAAGGTTCCCTGTAAGTGAGAGGGATATGGAGGCTGACATATTTATATTATAGTTACATAGTTATTTGCTATTACACAATACCAGATGCCTGGCAGTCCTGCTGATCTCTTTGGCTGCAGTAGTGTCTGAATCACACACCTGAAACAAGCATGCAAAAGGGTGATAACTGAGTTATCACGCCTAAGGGCCCGTTCTCACCTGAGTGAGAATCGCGCGATTCCCGCTCACGGCAAAATCCGCTATACAATGTAGCGAGTGGCAGTGTTACACACACTGTATAAAAACAAACATACCCACACTGAGCATACACACATCCTACAGACACACACACACACACACACACACTATATATGTACACTATACTGTACTCTATACTGTACATGAACTGAACAATCTATATACACACAAACACAATGTTTAGTATGTACATAGAGTCAATATACACACTCCATATACATCCTGTACAATCTATACACACTCTGTACACTGCATCCATACACACACACACACACTGTACACTGCATCCATACACACACACACTGTACTCTGCATCCATACACACACTGTACACTGCATCCATACACAAACACACTGTACACTGCATCCATACACAAACACACTGTACACTGCATCCATACACACACACACTGTACACTGCATCCATACACACACACTGTACACCATCCACACACACACACTGTACACCATCCACACACACACACTGTACACCATCCATACACACACACTGTACACCATCCACACACACACACTGTACACCATCCATACACACACACTGTACACTGCATCCATACACACACACTGTACACTGCATCCATACACACACACACTGTACACTGCATCCATACACACACACACACTGTACACTGCATCCATACACACACACACTGTACACTGCATCCATACACACACACACTGTACACTGCATCCATACACACACACACTGTACTCTGCATCCATACACACACTGTACTCTGCATCCATACACACACTGTACACTGCATCCATACACACACACTGTACTCTGCATCCATACACACACACTGTACACTGCACCCATACACACACACACTGTACACTGCATCCATACACACACTGTACACTGCATCCATACACACACACTGTACACCATCCACACACACACACTGTACACCATCCACACACACACACTGTACACCATCCATACACACACACTGTACACTGCATCCATACACACACACTGTACTCTGCATCCATACACACACACTGTACACTGCACCCATACACACACACACTGTACACTGCATCCATACACACACTGTACACTGCATCCATACACACACACTGTACACCATCCACACACACACACTGTACACCATCCACACACACACACTGTACACCATCCATACACACACACTGTACACTGCATCCATACACACACACTGTACACTGCATCCATACACACACACACACTGTACACTGCATCCATACACACACACACACTGTACACTGCATCCATACACACACACACTGTACTCTGCATCCATACACACACTGTACACTGCATCCATACACACACACTGTACTCTGCATCCACACACACACACTGTACTCTGCATCCATACACACACACACACTGTACACTGCATCCATACACACACACACTGTACACTGCATCCATACACACACACACTGTACACTGCATCCATACACACACACACACTGTACACTGCATCCATACACACACACACACACTGTACACTGCATCCATACACACACACACACACTGTACACTGCATCCATACACACACACACTGTACACTGCATCCATACACACACACACTGTACACTGCATCCATACACACACACTGTACTCTGCATCCATACACACACACTGTACTCTGCATCCATACACACACACACACTGTACACTGCATCCATTCACACACTGTACACTGCATCCATACACACACACTGTACACCATCCACACACACACACTGTACACCATCCACACACACACACTGTACACCATCCATACACACACTGTACACTGCATCCATACACACACTGTACTCTGCATCCATACACACACTGTACACTGCATCCATACACATACACTGTACACTGCATCCATACACATACACTGTACACTGCATCCATACACACACTGTACACTGCATCCATACACACACTGTACACTGCATCCATACACACACTGTACACTGCATCCATACACACACTGTACACACTGCATCCATACACACACACACACACACACTGTACTCTGCATCCATACACACACTGTACACTGCATCCATACACACACTGTACTCTGCATCCATACACACACTGTACACTGCATCCATACACATACACTGTACACTGCATCCATACACATACACTGTACACTGCATCCATACACACACTGTACACTGCATCCATACACACACTGTACACTGCATCCATACACACACACTGTACACTGCATCCATACACACACTGTACACACTGCATCCATACACACACACACACACACTGTACTCTGCATCCATACACACACTGTACACTGCATCCATACACACACACACACACACTGTACACTGCATCCATACACACACTGTACACTGCATCCATACACACACTGTACACTGCATCCATACACACACTGTACACTGCATCCATACACACACTGTACACACTGCATCCATACACACACACACACACACTGTACTCTGCATCCATACACACACTGTACACTGCATCCATACACACACACACACACACTGTACACTGCATCCATACACACACTGTACACTGCATCCATACACACACTGTACACTGCATCCATACACACACTGTACACTGCATCCATACACACACTGTACACACTGCATCCATACACACACACACACACACTGTACTCTGCATCCATACACACACTGTACACTGCATCCATACACACACACACACACACTGTACACTGCATCCATACACACACACACTGTACACTGCATCCATACACACACACACTGTACACTGCATCCATACACACACACACACACACTGTACACTGCATCCATACACACACTGTACTCTGCATCCATACACACACTGTACACTGCATCCATACACACACACACACACACTGTACTCTGCATCCATACACACACTGTACACTGCATCCATACACACACACACACACACTGTACACTGCATCCATACACACACTGTACACTGCATCCATACACACACTGTACACTGCATCCATACACACACTGTACACTGCATCCATACACACACTGTACACACTGCATCCATACACACACACACACACACTGTACTCTGCATCCATACACACACTGTACACTGCATCCATACACACACACACACACACTGTACACTGCATCCATACACACACTGTACACTGCATCCATACACACACTGTACACTGCATCCATACACACACTGTACACTGCATCCATACACACACTGTACACACTGCATCCATACACACACACACACACACTGTACTCTGCATCCATACACACACTGTACACTGCATCCATACACACACACACACACACTGTACACTGCATCCATACACACACACACTGTACACTGCATCCATACACACACACACTGTACACTGCATCCATACACACACACACACACACTGTACACTGCATCCATACACACACTGTACTCTGCATCCATACACACACTGTACACTGCATCCATACACACACACACACACTGTACACTGCATCCATACACACACACACTGTACACTGCATCCATACACACACACACACACTGTACACTGCATCCATACACACACTGTACTCTGCATCCATACACACACTGTACACTGCATCCATACACACACACACACACACTGTACTCTGCATCCATACACACACTGTACACTGCATCCATACACACACACACACACACTGTACTCTGCATCCATACACATACACTGTACACTGCATCCATACACATACACTGTACACTGCATCCATACACATACACTGTACACTGCATCCATACACACACTGTACACACTGCATCCATACACACACACTGTACACACACACTCCATATACATCCTGTACAATCTATACTCGCACACTGTACACTCCGCACCCAGCTAGCAGTGCAGTGGAGGGGCAGCAGGACATGAATTATTCATACAGTTCCAAGTATCGGATTCTGTAAGTACATTTCACCTGCTTCTTATGTGCATCTCAGAGAGATCCATCACTGCCAGGAACTATATACACACATACAGGATCATCAACCCGCCAACCACTATATATCCACATCCCTTCCCCACTGTCCTCCCCCCCCCCCCCCAACCACTGTTCCCTAACCCCCAAACCAATTCTACCAAACCTCACATTGTACTATAGACTATGCATGTACTGGGAACCCTTCTATGCGTACATTTCCCTTTCCAATGCGTAAATTTGTATGCATACAAACGCATGCGGAAAATTAGACGCGAGTAATGCATTCGTAGTTCACTACGCAATACACATGTTAACTACGCATAGTGGGCGTAAGCTACGCGTAACGGTACTTCGCTATGCGTAAATTCATAAGCGTAGGTAGAGAGCAGGCTGCACCGACTCACCATTGTTGATAATTGTGCACACATGTTACAGGGTTTCCGATCTTTGGACCCCGGATGGCGGTTTGATGTTTGGAAGACGCACAAGGAAATAAGAGCAGCGTGAGAATAAGGTGGGAGTGTGATGGAGCAATAACCCGACTTGGATTTTGGGGGGCTGGTAAGGTCTCTGTGGCGTGGACTCGCACACGAGCAGGGAAGAGACACAGTGGTGAATCCACGTTTGTGGACGGCGCTGAAAGGAACGCCGATAGTGATCAGTAAACTGGGGGACGCAGTTATTTTGTGATCCTAAATTTAAGTTTTTGTTTTTTTCCGCTTTTGTTACTTACTCTGAAAACCTATTCCCTTACACGGCAATGCAGAAGACTTTATAGACTGGAAGCTTAAAGGACACCCGAGGTGACATGTGACATGATGGGATACCCGAGGTGGCATGTGACATGATGATGAGATAGACATGTGTATGTACAGTGCCGAGCACACAAATAACTAGGCTGTGTTCCTTTCTTTCTTTCTCTACCTGAAAGAGTTAAATATCAGGTATGCAAGCGACAGTTTCTGTCCGGGCTCAGGAGTGGGTCGGACTGGCTCAGACTATAACATAACCCTCACTGATTACTAATTATAGCCATAAAACACTTTACTGTCAGTAAATGGCTTCTGAGAACAGGAAAGAGATAAAAAGGGTCAATAGTTAATAGATTTGAGCTCTAGCATACTTCAGTGAAGGTGTCATTGAGCAGAGACAAGGAAACAGTAAACACTTAAAAACTAGATTTCAATATAAAATAAAACTGTGGGATGTCTAAAAAAGTCATTTTTAGGAGAAGGAGGATAGATACAATTGTTTTTCTCATCAGTTTATTTTCACCTCGGGTGTCCTTTAACCAGCCTGGCGTTCTATTAAGATCGCCAGGCTGGCAACCGGACGTTTTTTTTTTAATAAAAAAAAAACGATTGCATGCAGCCAACTGAAAGTTGGCTGCATGAAAGCCCACTAGAGGCCGCCTCTGATCCAGCCCTTAGCTCTGGCCGGAACTGTTTGGTCCGGCTGCGCTGGGCTCGGGGGGGACCCTCTTTCGTCGCTGCACGTGGCGGATCGCCGCGCTGCGGCGGCGATCAGGTAGGTGACGCGGCTGGCAAAGTGGCGGCTGTGTGTGCACCTTTTTATTTGGAGAAAATCGGCTCAGCAGGGCCTGAGCGGCAGCCTCCGGCGGTAATGGACGAGCTGAGCTCGTCCATACTGCCCTGTTGGTTAAAGGGAAACTGAAGTGAGAAGGATATGGCGGCTGTCATATTTATTTCCTTGTAAACAATACCAGTGGTGCCTGGCAATCCTGCAGATCTTCTGGCATAAGTAGTGTCTGAGTCAAAATCCTGGAACAAGCATATGGCTAATCCAGAAAAACCTGGGTCAGCTGAGTTAGAGTGCCTGATCTGCTGCATGCCTGTTCAGGGGCTATGGCTAAAAGTATCAGGAGTACTGCCAGGAAACTGGTATTGTATAAAAGGAAATAAATATGGCCTCATCCATCTCCCGCTCACCTCGGGTTCCCTTTAAGGTAGCCACACACCATACAATTGTGCAGTAAGTGAAAATAGCACTGCGCATGGGCAGAGATCTCCCAGCCCCGGGAGTGCGATCAGGGTGCACGTAGCTCGGGGCCACGCATGCGCTGTAGCCGCCAACTGTGACCAGCCGCTGCTTGCCGGAGGGACTCGGACCGACGTTGTGGACACAGGATGACTTCAGAGGGCTGCAAGAAGCCTCAGGTAAGTTAAACTCAATTTTTTTTTCATTTGCCTTAAGATTTCCTTTAACCACTTAATGACAAACAGACTTAAGCTGGCCACTAACGGTCCAATTTCTAGCGAAAAATCGTTCGAGCGATCAGAAATTCTGATCGGATTGGTTGTAAATAATCTCAGTTGATGGGCACAATCAATAATGAACGATTATAAAAACAATCGTCCGATTGAATTTTCGTCGAACCAAAATTTTGATTTTCTTGTTGGTTGTAATAGATAGGAAGCAATGATTGGTTAGTGGATGGTGTAGTGACCGATTTTTCGTCCGATCAGAATTTCTGATCGCTCGAACGATTTTATCGCTAGAAATTGGACCGTTAGTTGCCACCTTTATAAAAACGTCCTGCTAGAGCCTCTTGATGGCTCCAGGACATTTTTATAAGTCGAGCAGTGCTGCTGCTGCCGCTGTGCGCGTGCATGTGCGCGCTCCCGCGCGTGCATGTGCATTCCTGTGCGCGTGCACGTGAGATTAGTGGGGGAAAAAAAGACACCTTTATTTCCAAATACTATATTGTCACCATACTTTGTCCTGGTTATTACAAGTTTTTAATTATGTCTCTAGTACAAATAGGCAGATAAAATGTGTGGGTTTTATGTACAGTAGCAGTGTTTATATTAAAACTATAGGGGATGAAATTGGAGAAAGTGTATTTTTTCATTTTTTTCCTTGTTTTTCCGTTTAAAATGCATAGAAAATAAAGTAATTACTGAAAACAAATATCAACCCCAAAACGCCTAATTGGTGGTGAAAAAAAACAAGATATAGATCATTCCATTGTGATTAGTAGTGATGAAGCTATTGGCAAATGAAAGGGATGAGCACTGAAAGGGGAAAATCACTCGTTCGTTAGGGTAAAAAACGCCTTGGGGTGAAGTGGTTAAAGAGACCCTGTAACATAAAAAAAGAGCCCCTGCGGGGTACTCGCCTCGGGAGGGGGAGGCCTCTGGATCCTATGGAGGCTCCCCCCCATCCTCCTCCGTCCCATGGTGGTCTCGCTGGACCCCCCTCCCCCGAAGCCACAGGGGACGGTTTGTCATGCTTTGGCGCAGGTGCAGTAGCTGCTCCCCAATGAGCTAAGGCAGAAATGTCCGATCACTGTCGGGTCCGCTCTACTGCGCAGGCGACCTGCGATTGGGGATTGGCTATTTACGCCTTAGCCCGAGCCGAGAGCTGCTACTGCACCTGCGCTGGAGCCGGGAAGGTAAATATTTACATGCCGGCCATTTGGGGACCTCTAGTGCTGCCACCGTGGGACAGAGGAGGACGGGGGAAGCCTCGAAACCATCCAGATGATTCCCCTCCTAAGGTAAGTACCCCCCAGGGGAACTTTTTGAAGTTACAGGTTCTCTTTAAGAAGACTGGAAGATCCCAATTCTTATTTTGTAGATCAGAACTTTATCAAATCGCTCAAAGTTTCCTGACACTTCTGAGGCCTCGCTTATATAACCGTATTCGCCATTCGCCGCATCAGCAGCTACAGATCAGATGACATAACTTCCCGCCGCTCTGGCTGCAGTAAGATCACAGTGTGAACAGTGGGGGATTCAGATGAAGTTCTTTTGATCCGGCCTCCCCCGCCAGCCTGCGTTTATTTCTTCTGGTTGACCAAGTCGCCCCCTGGAAGACCTGCTCACCTCCTCATGGTTTGTATACGCAATCTGCGGTGATGGTGGAAGAGGCGGCAGCGCGTGTATCACGGAGGCGGGGGGGGGGGGGGTGCGCCGGGCTGCACGTGTTCTGCAGAGCAGCTGAAATAATTACTACAATTTTACATGCAAATGAAGGACGATGCAAAATGCAAACAACGCTCTACCTAGCAGGGATTTGCATGTTGTGGTGAAAACAAGAAAAAGAGGGGGGGGGGGGGGGAGTGAGTGCGGGACAGGGGAGGACTGGCCAGGGGGGAAAGGGGGAGATTTCCCCCCAGGCTGCCTCTCATTTAATGATTTAGGGCTGGTACAGTGCTTGCTGCATTCAGGTTTTTGTATAAGGCAATGTGAAACATTAGGCTGGCTGAGAAAAATAAAGGTGCGATTATGGAGCAATCAGAGGATGGGTAAGCTGGTAAATGTACACAGCAACATACAGAGCAGAGGCTTGCCTGCAGGGTCCATAGAAAAAAAACCCTCGGTCTGCTTTCACACCATAATAGCTATAGTAAGTGTGTGTGTGTGTGTGTGTGTGGGTGGGTGGGTGGGTGGGGGGGGGGGGGGGGGGGGAGTCTTGGGGAATTAAGCTGGCCATACATCTGTTGTCTCAGCAATCAACCAACTGTTTTGATAATCACTATCGGATTGGGTGAAAATCGGTGCCGCCACAAGCATGCCCAATGACGATTTGACTGATTTTGGGCGGAAATTGGTTGAATCTGAGATGCTGGGAAATCTCAGGCCGATGTGGTTGATTGGGTGTGCAGCGGTAACGACGTGCGATAATCACAAACGACGGACACAACGGAAACCCCTTGCTGTCATCCCTCCAAATGTATTATGTGACCCCCGGTCACACTGCCCTGGAAGTGGCCTTGCAGTATTTCCACATGGGCGCCCCACTTGACTACCAGCATGGAGCACGTGGGGTAAGTGTCTGACGTCATTTGGGCTGGGGCTGCCATGGAAACGGGCCTCTAGTTTGTGTTTTATCCCCAGGCTGAAAGGTCCCAGTCCTCCCCTGGTGCGGGAGTTGGAGGAAGTCACTGCTTCTCATCAGAGCCTGCTGGGACTTGTAGTCCATCAGGAGAGGTGCGGCGGAGAAATAGCGAATGATGGTCCCGTCTTAGAAGTCACGGAGAAACACGTGATCAGTTGATAGATTTGCAGAGCTCTGATTTGCTGTGATCACAACCTGCGTTAGCACATGTTTATGACCTGCAAATCAGAGACTTCCATATCTATCACCTGACCACACTGATCACATGCTTCTCCATGACTTCTCCTAGACACGCCCATCACTAATCAGAGACTTACATATCTATCACCTGACCACACTGATCACATGACTTCTCCTAGACATTGACCACCACTAATCAGAGACTTACATGTCTATCACCTGACCAGACTGATCACATGCTCTCCATGACTTCTCCTAGACACGCCCATCACTAATCAGAGACTTACATATCTATCACCTGACCACACTGATCACATGACTTCTCCTAGACATTGACCACCACTAATCAGAGACTTACATGTCTATCACCTGACCAGACTGATCACATGCTCTCCATGACTTCTCCTAGACAAGGCCCTCACTAATCAGAGACTTACATATCTATCACCTGACCACACTGATCACATGACTTCTCCTAGACATGACCACCACTAATCAGAGACTTACATACATATCTATCACCTGACCACACTGATCACATGCTTCTCCATGACTTCTCCTAGACACGACCATCACTAATCAGAGACTTACATATCTATCACCTGACCACACTGATCACATGCTTCTCCATGACTTCTCCTAGACACGACCATCACTAATCAGAGACTTACATATCTATCACCTGACCACACTGATCACATGCTTCTCCATGACTTCTCCTAGACACACCCTCCACTTCCCTACCACAGGTTATTTTCACTTAAAAGCCACAGCTCCTCCCATTCATTCACCAATAACTTTATTGCAACTTATCACACCAAAATTATCCATATATTGTTTTTCGCCACAAATAGGCTTTCTTTGGGTGGTACTTTTTGCTAAGAATTATTTTATTTTGTATGCAGTTTAAAGGGAATAAGAAGAAATACATGGAAGTGTCAATATTTCTCAGTTTTCAGCCATTATAATTTGAAAATAAAATGTGCGACTGTAGATAAAACCAACAAATATTTGCCCATTTGTCCTCGTTATATGTGCCTAGTACATTGTATGGCGACAATAGGCGACAAAAAGTAAAAATACACTTGCATGCATTACAACACATTAAAAAAATATAAATCCCCCATTAGTTATAAAGCCCTTTCTTTACTTTACTTTCTTTACTTCCAAGGGTACAATGGTTAATTTGCATATATTCAGCAGTGGTGCCTGGGAGACATCTCAAGCTCACTCCAACCTGAATTATCGCAAATTCTTTCTGTTTTAGGAAAGCAAACTTTTGTTTTTTTTTATAACTAATGGGGGATTTATATTTTTTTAATGTGTTGTAATGCATGCAAGTGTATTTTTACTTTTTGACCACTAGATGTCCCCACACTTTACACAGTAAGTGAGTGTTTTTTTCTTTCATTTTCTGAATGACCACAGGCATCTCACTGATGCTGGCGATTCACTGATCAGTGCACAGCGGGGCGGCGACAGGGGCAACGCATGCGGCAGCAAAAACACTGTAGTACGTATACTGTATATACACCCCTGGTCCTGAAGTGTATATCTCAAGGATCTGGGAATGTGATGAACATTGCAGTCTATCACACACCTGCCTAAGCCGGCTCCCAATTCTTCTGTATCCACACCGCACATAAAACGCTGGCGTGTGGTTACCAACGCTGCCATTCACCTGCGTTATTTAGCCACATGCAGGAGTTCTGTGGGGGCTGAACTGCGTGTCAAGCGCACAATTCTGCCTCCCGTGTGGAAGAGGCCTAACACTGCCAGATGACCAGCTCACCTGCCTAACAGACCGGACTAGGCTCTCCCTCTGAACACGGCCGTTTCTGGACATTGTCCCCCTAGGCAAGGCACAAACCTGGCTCCACCCCCCCCCCCGCCCACTTTCCTCTCACCAAATCATGTCAACAGAAAGATCTTAACCTACATCAATTAGCTGTGTGGGTACCAGTAGCTGTATACAGTACAGTATTTAGTAATGGTATTATTATAAGGTAAAGGGCCACTATCGCGAAAAAAGTAGGCAGTTAAAATCTGACAGAACTGACAGGTTTTGGGCCAGTCCATCTTCTCATGGGGGATTCTCAGGGTTTTCTTTGTTTTCAACAGCCTTTCCTGAACAGCAGTTGCAAAGTCTAACTGACAAAATAGTGTGCAAGTCAGTAGGGAGGCCGGCAGGTATCTCACTACTTTGTCAGTTAAACCGCTGTACAGGAAATGCTGTTGAAAACAAAGAAAACCCTGAGAATCCCCCATGAGGAGATGGACTGGCCCAAACCCTGTTGGTTCTGTTTTTTTTTTCACGATAGTGGTCCTTGAAGTTTGTCTTTGTGTTTTTTGTTTGTTTCTTAATTACTGCATTTCCCCATTAAAAAAACTATTGTGTATGCTTAGTATGGGGTACAGTAATAGTTAGGCCTATTTGTAATAGTAACTCTCAGTCTACCAGAAACTAAAGTTTATCATTTACCAGCAGCTATAGGTGCCAGACAATTGAGGATCTACTGAATAGATAGGATGTTGCTTCTCAGAATAAATATATAAGATACGGATAAATTATTACCAGGCCAGATACTCCCCACAGAATCTGCATTACTCACCCTCCCTATAACTGTCCTGAGGGTGGGTGGGGCCACTTTATAAAAGCATTACACTGTTTATGTACAGCCTGGGTCTTTACAGGCTGAAACATTAACCTGGAAATACAGAGGAGCTGCATTATTCAATACAGACCGAAAAAAAAATGTAGCATCTTAAAAAGTTACCTTCAGGGCTCTTTTCCACTATGAAGGATTCTGATCACGATCGCAATCGCGTTTCAATTTCCACCATGCGATTGCGATTGAGCTACTATACTCATTATAGTCCTGCTCAATCCCATACAAAACGCGGCAGGACAACGATTGCGCTTTGACCAAAATCGCATCGCAATCGGATCGCACTAATGGAGATTGCTGCTGCAGTTTCCATTAGTTTAATGTACCTTGCGATTTGCGATCAGAAGCAAAGCGTAAATCGCAGGCTAGTGGAAAAAGGCCCTAAGTGGGGTATGGAGGCTGACATATTGATTTCCTATTAAACAATACCAGTTGCCTGGCTGTCCTGCTGGTCTTTCTGGCAACGATAGTGTTTGAATCTGAAGTAAGCATGCAGCTAATTCAGTCACATCTCAGTCAGAGCACCAGATCTGCTGCATGCTTGTTCAGGGGCTATGGCTAAATGTATTAGAGGCAGAGGATCAGCAGGGCAGCCAGGCAATGTGCATCGTTTAAATGGAAATAAATAAGGCGGCCACCTTATCCCTACACTGCAGGTGTGCTTTACTAGCTCCAGCCAAATAATTGTTATGCCCATTTAGGTGTTAAAATGACCATCTGTCCCTTTCTTAATGAAGCGAGCAGTTGTGTATAAGAAATCCATAAAGCACAGAATGCTAAGAACAGCTCTTCCTGCAGGGGGCAGCCTAGGGAATAGGATTTGCCTGGCTTGCCCTGGCCCATAAACGGCCATTTCACTCAACACACTCCTATAATAAGACAAAGGACCTCACCAGTGACATCACACTCAGTTTATTAAATCTGAAGTAGTGGGAATCTCATCAATATAAACCTGAAGTGACACCAATGTGGAGGCTGCCATCCCCATTAACAAAAATGATAGTTCTCTGGATTCAATAATACATAGAAAGAGTCAGAACACCTGACATGTAAATGCATTATCAGTCTGTGAGCCACAAGATATGAAAATTCACCTGTAGCAAATTACAGAGACCACCAACTAAACACTTGTCTAAAGAAAAATGCTGGTTACCGGTCTGTCCTGCTGATCCTTTCCCTTAAGCACTAAATCATGCCTGGAACAAGCATGCAGCCAGCGGAGTCACAACTGGAACAAGCATGCAGCCAACAGAGTCACAACTGGAACAAGCATGCAGCCAGCGGAGTCACACCTGGGACAAGCATGCAGTCAGCAGAGTCACACCTGGAGCAAGCATGCAGCCAGCGGAGTCACACCTGGAACAAGCATGCAGCCAGCGGAGTCACACCTGGGACAAGCATGCAGCCAGCAGAGTCACACCTGGAAGAAGCATGCAGCCAGCAGAGTCACACCTGGAAGAAGCATGCAGCCAGCGGAGTCACGCCTGAAAGAAGCATGCAGCCAGCGGAGTCACGCCTGGAAGAAGCATGCAGCCAGCGGAGTCACGCCTGGAACAAGCATGCAGCCAGCGGAGTCACACCTGGGACAAGCATGCAGCCAGCAGAGTCACACCTGGAAGAAGCATGCAGCCAGCAGAGTCACACCTGGAAGAAGCATGCAGCCAGCGGAGTCACGCCTGAAAGAAGCATGCAGCCAGCGGAGTCACGCCTGGAAGAAGCATGCAGCCAGCGGAGTCACGCCTGGAACAAGCATGCAGCCAGCTGAGCCACACCTGGAACAAGCATGCAGCCAGCGGAGTCACACCTGGAACAACACCTGGAACAAGCATACAGCCAGCGGAGTCACACCTGGAACAAGCATGCAGCCAGCGGAGTCACACCTGGAGCAAGCATGCAGTCAGCAGAGTCACACCTGGAGCAAGCATGCAGCCAGCGGAGTCACACCTGGAACAAGCATGCAGCCAGCGGAGTCACACCTGGAACAAGCATGCAGCCAGTGCAGTCACACCTGGAACAAGCATACAGCCAGCAGTGTCACACCTGGAACAAGCATGCAGCCAGCGGAGTCACACCTGGAACAAGCATGCAGCCAGCGGAGTCACACCTGGAACAAGCATGTAGCCAGCGGAGTCACACCTGGAACAAGCATGTAGCCAGCGGAGTCACACCTGGAACAAGCATGTAGCCAGCGGCGTCACACCTGGAGCAAGCATGCAGCCAGCGGAGTCACACCTGGAACAAGCATGCAGCCAGCGGAGTCACACCTGGAACAAGCATGCAGCCAGCGGAGTCACACCTGGAACAAGCATACAGCCAGCTGAGTCACACCTGGAACAAGCATGTAGCCAGCGGCGTCACACCTGGAACAAGCATGTAGCCAGCGGCGTCACACCTGGAACAAGCATGCAGCTAGCGGTGTCACACTTGGAACAAGCATGCAGCCAGCAGTGTCACACTTGGAACAAGCATGCAGCCAGCAGTGTCACACCTGGAACAAGCATGCAGCCAGCAGTGTCACACCTGGAACAAGCATGCAGCCAGCAGTGTCACACCTGGAACAAGCATGCAGCCAGGCAGAGTCACACCTGGAACAAGCATGCAACCAGCAGAGTCACACCTGGAACAAGCATGCAGCCAGGCAGAGTCCCACCTGGAAGTAGCATACAGTCAGCAGTCACACCTGGAACAAGCATGCAGCAGGCGGAGTCACACCTGGAACAAGCATGCAGCCAGCGGAGTCACACCTGGAACAAGCATGCAGGCAGCAGAGTCACACCTGGAACAAGCATGCAGCCAGCAGAGTCACACCTGGAACAAGCATGCAGCCAGCGGAGTCACACATGGTACAAGCATGCAGCCAGCAGAGTCACACCTGGAACAAGCATGCAGCCAGCAGAGTCAAACCTGGTACAAGCATGCAGCCAGCAGAGTCACACCTGGAACAAGCATGCAACCAGCGGAGTCACACCTGGAACAAGCATGCAGCCAGCGGAGTCACACCTGGAACAAGCATGCAGCCAGCAGAGTCACACCTGGAACAAGCATGCAGCCAGCGGAGTCACACCTGGTACAAGCATGCAGCCAGCAGAGTCAAACCTGGTACAAGCATGCAGCCAGCAGAGTCACACCTGGAACAAGAATGCAGCCAGCAGAGTCACACCTGGAACAAGCATGCAGCCAGCGGAGTCACACCTGGAACAAGCATGCAGCCAGCGGAGTCACACCTGGAACAAGCATGCAGCCAGCGGAGTCACACCTGGAACAAGCATGCAGCCAACAGAGTCAAACCTGGTACAAGCACGCAGCCATCGGAGTCGCACCTGGAACAAGCATGCAGCCAGCGTAGTCACACCTGGAACAAGCATGCAGTCAGCAAAGTCACACCTGGTACAAGCATGCAGTCAGCGAAGTCACACCTGGAACAAGCATGCAGCCAGCGGAGTCACACCTGGAACAAGCATACAGCCAGTGGAGCCACGCCTGGAACAAGCATGCAGCCAGCGGAGTCACACCTGGAACAATCATGCAGCCAGCGGAGTCACGCCTGGAACAAGCATGCAGCCAGCGGAGTCACACCTGGTACAAGCATGCAGCCAGCGGAGTCACACCTGGGAGAAGCACGCAGCCAGCGGAGTCACACCTGGAACAAGCATGCAGCCAGGCAGAGTCCCACCTGGAACAAGCATGCAGCCAGCGGAGTCACACCTGGAACAAGCATGCAGCCAGTGGAGTCACACCTGGAACAAGCATGCAGCCTGCGGAGTCACACCTGGAACAAGCATATAGTCAGTGCAGTCACACCTGGTACAAGCATGCAGCCAGCAGAGTCACACCTGGTACAAGCATGCAGCCAGCGGAGTCACACCTGGAACAAGCATGCAGCCAGCAGAGTCACACCTGGAACAAGCATGCAGCCAGCAGAGTCACACCTGGAACAAGCATGCAGCCAGCTGAGTCACACCTGGAACAAGCATGCAGCCAGCGGAGTCACACCTGGAACAAGCATGCAGCAAAAAAGTAGTTTTCTAGGAAAAGATCAGGAATGGCAGCCTCCAGGTTCTTCCAAAAATAGTGTCTGTAGAAAAACAAAACCTCCCCTCACTACGGATACAGAAGGAGCACCAATCCAGCTCCGCTCACCTCCGCATACTACCCAATTCACAAAGTTGTCTTCAAGCCTGGATACCAGGAACAGAAGCATATATAGATAGATAGATAGATAGATAGATAGATAGATAGATAGATAGAGGAGTTCTCTATGTGACACCTTCCAGCAGGATGACCCCCCCCATCGGATAGAGGCGCAGTCGGTAGCAGTATCCTCAGGCATGCACATGCAGCAGGAATGCAGCGCTGCAGCCCTGGGTGCAGTGCTATGGGAGCTGTGCAGCGCTCTATAATGTATATGGTACCTCTGGCCGGCGTCGCTCGTCAGCGAGCCCATGATCCGGGCTGGCAGGAGGGGGCTGATGCCGTTCAGATCCTCCCTGGAAATCGGTGGGACGATCTTGGAGCCAGTGCTGATCTCCGATGGAGAATTCTTCATCTTGGCTCTTGCCATCCTTGTCAGCCTGCCTCCTCCTATGTGTGCAGCAGAGGCAATGTACCTCCTCCTCCTTTATACCTCTGTTCCCCCCAGGCCTGGAGGAGGGAGGGTACCAGGGATGCTGAGGCTGGGATGCCGGCAGTGTGCAGTGACCTCGCTGGAAGCTGCAGGATGCTGCTATTATGTCATCCTGATGCCTCCCCTGCCTCCTCGGCTGGCAACAGTCACAGACTCGCACAGTTTCTATATGTCAGGCAGGAAGTGGTGGCTGCGCGCTCAGCTGAAGACCTGCAGGCCTCTCGTTGCTGCAGTATCACCAAGGCATGGATGCCACCACAGCCCGGGGGAGGGGGGCGGACACACCATTTTTGGCACAAGGTATTTTTGGCGCAGTCTTCCGCTCTCGACTTTGGCGTTCTCTCTATTTCTCATTAGAGGACGCCGGTGCAGAACAAGGGAAATCGCAGCTGTTTCGCCGCTTAACATCGGACGCACAGCACTGAACATGTGTGTTCCTAGCGGCGACTCACAACGCTTGCGTTTACGCTTTCATGTTTGCGTTGCGCTGAATAAAACTGCCTGCGTTCACGTTTCTCTATGCGCAGCATTTTGAAGGCTATGTACTTGAACGTTGTGCATTAAAAAGCATGCAAACGCCATTCAAAAATGCAAAATTGTACGCAAAAACGCGTATGCAATAAAACGGGATTTCGGAAGGCATTGCTGATTTTGCACACCTCATGCTGGTATGAATGTAGGTATGTGTGCGTGTGTGCATGCGTATGTCTGTGTGCATGTATGGATGTATGTATGTATGTATGTGCGCATATGCATGAATGAATGAATGAATGAATGAATGAATGAATGAATGAATGAATGAATGAATGAATGAATGAATGAATGAATGAATGAATGAATGAATGAATGAATGAATGAATGAATGAATGAATGAATGAATGAATGAATGAATGTATGTATGTATGTATGTATGTATGTATGTGTGCACGCATTTATGTATGTGTGCGTATGCATGTATGTATGAATGTATGTATATGCGTGTGTGCGTATATATGTATGTATGCATGTACAGTATGTATGTATGTGTGTATGTATGTGCACATGTGCGTATGTATGTATGTATTGGATGTATGTATGTGCGCATGTGTGTATGTGTGTGTGTGTGTGTGTGTGTGTGTGTGTGTGTGTGTATGTATGTATGTGTGTGTATGTATGTATGTATGTATGTATGTATGTATGTATGTATGTATGTATGTGCGCGTGGGATGCAAAAGTTTGGGCAACCTTGTTAATCGTCATGATTTTCCTGTATAAATCGTTGATTGTTATGATAAAAAATATCAGTTAACTATATAATATAGGAGACACACACACAATGATATCTGAGAAGTGAAATGAAGTTTATTGGATTTACAGAAAGTGCAAAATAATTGTTTAACTACAATTAGGCATAAATGTGGGCACTGTTGTCATTTTATTGATTCCAAAACCTTTACAACTAATTATTGGAACTCAAATTGGCCTGGTAAGCTCAGTGACCCCTGACCTACATACACAGGTGAATCCAATTATGAGAAAGAGTATTTAACCCTCCTGGCGGTCTATTAGAAACCGCCAGGGGGCAGCGCAGCAGTGTTTTTTAATTTTTATTTTTTTTTGTTAAATCATGTAGCGAGCCCAGGGCATCCCCCACCTGCTTTGATCAGGAAATCCCGTTCAAAGAACGGCATTTTCTGGAGGGCTTCCCCCGTCGCCATGGCAAAGGGAGTCCCGATCCACCCCTCAGGGCTATCTGGCACTAATTGACCAGGCAGCGCTCGGGGGGGGGGGGGGGGGGGGGGGGGATTGGGGGCGGCGTGGCGATCGGCGACTAATCGGCGGGTAGCGGCGGCGATCAGAATGCACACGCAGCTAGCAAAGTGCTAGCTGCGTGTTGCAAAAAAAAATTATGCAAATCGGCTCTGCTGGGCCTGAGAAATCCTCCTGCGCGGCATAGCCCGAGCTCAACTCGGGCTTACCGCCAGGAAGGTTAAGGGGGACAATTGTAAGTTTCCATCCTCTTTCAATTTTCTCTGAAGAGTATCAACATGGGGGTCTCAAAACAACTCTCAAATGACCTGAAGACAAAGATTGTTCACCATCATGGTTTAGGGGAAGGATACAGAAAGCGGTCTCAGAGATTCCAGCTGTCTGTTTCCACAGTTAGGAACATATTGAGGAAATGGAAGACCACAGGCTCAGTTCAAGTTAAGGCTTGAATTGGCAGACCAAGAAAAATATTGAATAGACAGAAGTGACGAATAGTGAAAACAGTCAGAGTCAACCCCCAGACCAGCACCAAAGACTTACAACATCATCTTGCTGCAGATGGAGTCACTGTGCATCATTCAACCATTCGGCGCACTTTACACAAGGAGATGCTGTATGCAGAGGAAGCCTTTTCTCTGCACACAGCACAAACAGAGCTGCTTGTGGTATGCTAAAGCACATTTGGACAAGCCAGCTTCATTTCGGAAACCAAAATTGAATTATTTGGGCATAACAAGGGGCGTTATGCATGGAGGAAAAACACAGCATTCCAAGAAAAACACCTGCTACCTACAGTAAAGTATGGTGGTGGTTCCATCATACTGTGGGGCTGTGTGGCCAGTGCAGGGACTTATGGATTCCACTCAGTATCCGCAGATTCTGGAGACCAATATCCAGGAATTAGTGACAAAGCTGAAGCTGCACCGGGGCTGGATCTTTCAACAAGACAACGACCCTAAACACTGCTCAAAATCCACTAAGGCATTCATGCAGAGGGACATGTACAACATTCTGGAATGGCCATCTCAGTCCCCAGACCTGAATATATGTGAAAATATGTGATGTGAGTTAAAGAGAGCTGTCCATGCTCAGAAGCCATCAGACCTGAATGAACTAGAGATGTTTTGTAAAGAGGAATGGTCCAAAATACCTTCAACCAGAATCCAGACTCTCATTGGAACCTACAGGAAGTGTTTAGAGGCTGTAATTTCTGCCAAAGGAGGATCTACTAAATATTGATTTCATTTCTTTTTTTGTGGTGCCCAAATTTATGCACCTGTTTACTTTTGTTTAAACAATTATTTTGCACTTTCTGTAAATCCAATAAACTTCATTTCACTTCTCAGATATCATTGTGTGTGTGTCTCCTATATTATATAGTTAACTGATATTTTTTATCACAACAACCAACGATTTATACAGGAAAATCATGACGATTAACAATGTTGCCCAAACGTTTGCATCCCACTGTATAAAGAAATTAATCTACCACACACCACTCAATTCTCATAACTGATCAGAAAAATCCACCACTCCCAATCAACTTATATCGAATAAAAACAGGAAGTCTGACCGGATATCTTGCTCGACAACAAAAAAAAATAAAAAAATCAATTTTTCAAGACAAATTGCCATAAAATCAGATCATTTTATTGTATCGTCTGTGTATGATTTATACTCTTATATGCCGGTTCTAGTCTTTTTGCTGCCTGAGGCAAACTTGTGAGGATGTCGTCTCTCCCCCCCCCTCCCCCCCCCCCCCCCCTGACTTGGAATGATTGAGCGGCACCAGACAATTTACTCTGCTTCAGTCAATGCCCTCACATGACATGCAATACAATGTCACCCTGGCTGGCTGTGATTCTGTGACAAACACCCTGCTCACCCTCAGCCACTCCATTCCTCCTCAGTCAGGACAGCAGTTCCCCGATGATGCTTTCCTGCCTCCCCCTCCTCACTCACTGTCAGACTCCTCACATAGCACAACAAGCTGCTTTTCCCCAATGCTGCTCTCCTGCCTCCCCCCTCCTCACTCACTGTCAGACTCCTCACATAGCACAACATGCTGCTTTTCCCCAATGATGCTCTTCTGCCTCCCCCCTCCTCACTCACTGTCAGACTCCTCACTCAGCACAACAAGCTGCTTTTCCCCAATGATGCTCTCCTGCCTCCCTCCTCCTCACACACTGTCAGACTCCTCACACAGCACAACAAGCGGCTTTTCCCCAATGACGCTTTCCTGCCTCCCCCTCCTCACTCACTGTCAGACTCCTCACACAGCACAACAAGCGGCTTTTCCCCAATGACGCTTTCCTGCCTCCCCCTCCTCACTCACTGTCAGACTCCTCACACAGCACAAGCAGCTGCTTTTCCCCAATGATGCTCTCCTGCCTCCCCCCTCCTCACTCACTGTCAGACTCCTCACACAGCACAACAAGCTGCTTTTCCCCAATGATGCTCTCCTGCCTCTCCCCTCCTCAATCACTGTCAGACTCTTCACACAGCACAACAAGCGGCTTTTCCCCAATGATCCTCTCCTGCCTCCCCCCTCCTCACTCACTGTCAGACTCCTCACACAGCACAACAAGCTGCTTTTCCCCAATGCTGCTCTCCTGCCTCCCCCCTCCTCGTCAGACTCCTCACACAGCACAACAAGTTGCTTTTCCCAAATGCTGCTCTCCTGCCTCCCCCCTCCTCCCTCACTGTCAGACTCCTCACAGCACAACAAGCTGCTTTTCCCCAGTGATGCTCTCCTGCCCCTCCCTCCTCCTCACTCACTGTCAGACTCCTCACACAGCACAACAAGCTGCTTTCCCCAATGCTGCTCTCCTGCCTCCTCTATCCTCACTCACTATCAGGCTCCTCACACAGCACAACAAGCTGCTTTTCCCCAATGATGACCTCTTCACCTCGCTCTACTCTCACTTCTCCTCCTACTCTGACGGCATGCTGTTAGTGTAAACACAGTACAAACATGCTGCCCCTGTAATCTCTGTGCCTGATGCAAGGGTTTCACCTTGCTTCATGAGAGAACTGGCCCTACCCACAGTATAAAATAATTTACAAAGGAGACCAGCCTGATAACCTGTCACAGAAAACCTTTCTATAACCTACAGAATGTATAAAGCATGAAACTACGTGTTTCGTGGTAAAACCCAGCACTTCCTCAGGTGTACAGCGCTGATTCAGGGAACTGGAAGATAGTACCACAACCACAACACACCACTGCGCAACTACTAAGGAAACTGGTTCTTCCTGGAAACCTTAGATGGGTTTTTGACTATTTGTTTTTTTTTCTGAATCTTTAAGAGGAAGTGAAATATACAAAAATAACAGCTAAAAACATAATTCTACCTTCTTTCCATTTACAGTTCACACTACTGGAGGCTGGAGGAACCAACCGCATAAAACAACTCTGGACAAATCTCCCTCTTCTGCTATATCTACAAGATGTATGTGCCGTCCGTAATCACCATCAGCCAATCACTGAGCGGATACCTGAAGAGTTCGGCCTCCTTCCAGGGTAGTCCTCTGTAACCCTCTAAAAGAGGGTAATGTACTGTGCTAATGCATCTGTATGAGGTAAACTTAGCATCTAAGGCTAAAATATACCTTAGAGATTAGCATGGCAGAACTAAAATGGCGCATAGAGAGAAAGGCCCAAGCGTTCAGATGGTCGCATAGACTGGTTGCTAAGGTGACCATAGCAACAAAGCAGTGGAACCTTCTGGAAGCTCCACGGGGCGAGGCAGAGAGCACAGCGCAGACGCAGAAGGTCAGAGTGCACAAGACCCAGCGAGAGGGAACTGGTTTAAACCAGTTTCCCTCAGCTCTCTCGAGTCAGTCAGGAGGCGGTGGTGAGAGGTGAAGGAGGCTGGAGAGAGAACGTCACCCCATGAGGCAAAGCGGGGACCCGGCGGCAACCTAGAGACCACCAGCGGAGAGAGGAGGGCAGCAGTGACAGAGCCAGGCAGTGACCGGAGGCCAAGTGAAGTGATAGCAGGCAAGATCTGAGCTAGCGCGGAAGGAGAGAAACTCGGTCAGGCCAGATGAGTATAGGCCTTGCGCCAGCTACAAGCCACAGTGTGTGTTCAGAAAAGGGCCAGCGTTCAGTGGAGGTTTTCTGAGTATAGAGACAGTTAACCCGAGTTACTGAAGGGCATATTCTGATGAAGTGGTGTGACTAAAATCTACCTGTTTCATAAAGCTTTAAGAGAGACAGTGACATTGTTATGATGATCAGTTTATTGATGTAAGATAGTGCTGCCCTGCCAAAGGAATTGAAACTGCTACCGAGTAGTATATTAAGTGTGAGTGCCTTTCTGTCATCAGAAAAGTGATCAGCCTCTAATAGCTCCCTCAGAACTAACACAGCTCTGCCGTTTGCAGAATTCCTGATTCAAAGACATTGTTCCTGTCAAACTTCTTAGTTCATAGTTCATCAGTTGATGTGTTCTGCAGTGTTGTTTACTAAAAGCCTGATTTGAGAAGTGAACCAAAGTGTGGTTTTGTGTTACCTAAGTGCACGGTCTAAAAAAGAGAAAGAACAGAGCCGTGGAGATAAAGAGAACCTGTCAGTGAGGGATAACTAAGTCTGTTGACCTATCAGCATTGAAGAGGAGGAGATTCACTGCATCTTGTGTTACTAAAGTTAACTACAGTGAAAAGCGAAGTGCCATCTGACAGAGATAAAGAGTCAACAAAGTTGGAGTTACAAGTTTTGCAATATAACAAAATTAGAGCTTATTCAGCATAAAGTTCAAATAGCATAAGAAAAGAGTTATACTGAAGGAGTGAGATATTGATGGTATAGCTGGGTGCATTGGTCAATTTTGTGATTTTTATTTTCTTTATTTTTATTTCTCTAACCCAAACAAGTGGTGCTTAAGAGTGTAGTGAGTTGTGGGATACAGTATAAAGAGTAAGAGCCTGAGAGATCTGAGTAAAGTGACAGAGGCGCCAGGCTATGTACCGCATTGGTGATATGCTCCTATTTATTGCCCGAGGAAGTGGGATATACCCGCGAAACGCTTTGCACCTTGTTCGGAGTATGTAAATAAACAGATTTTTGCTTAAAACAGCAATTTTTTGTGTGTTTTGGAGGGGTAAGGCCACCGCTACCTACTTCATTTTAAAGAAATATTGTTTTTACCCTGTTGGCGCCTCTGTACTACTTTTGCAGTTGTTTCCACCCCTGGTGGAGGGGAATTCTTCCTTTTTTCCGATCTACAGAGAGCGACTTCTTCCTGAGTGGGGACAGGTCTAATCTCCTCACCTGCCTTCATAGTGGTTACCTGGACGGTAACCCTTGTTTGTGAGTATAATCTACCTATACTTACCTTCCATACCCAATTTACAGTACATACTACACTATACTGGGCTCTCAGTGTCTTCCCTTATATTCTTTTGGATGCCATATTGCCAACCAACTAACTGTGTAAACTGTTCAGTGCCATATTGAAGAGAGTCATTGATCCCCTAAGGTTTTGCTGAGCAATCTAGCTTGGAATTGGGTACAAGGGACTAAGACTGTATAGGAACTGAATTGCTCAGTAGACCTGTCCCTGCCCAAGTCGCTATATCTCAGTAATGGTACTGTGATTTAAAGGTGTTGTATTGTAAAGTGGCTGATGATTGTACAAGAAGACCTGTTTTAGCTCAACATTCATCTAAAAGTTTTAGCTTTTACCGATGCACCGGCTGTGAAGAGGAGATTGTAATTTTGACTTGTGATGTGCAAGGGAAGTGGATATTTGTGTTAAGAGTTACTGGTTGAGAAAAGTTACCAGTTGACCTCTGTTAGGTCACAAATAAATCCTTGATAATCGCATCTGAGTCAGTGTCTGGTGGATTCCTCTCAGTCGGGGGCCGAGTGCTAAAGGATAAATCAGGTTACACCTCCACTGGCCATCCTCAGTCACCATCAGCCAATCACGGAGCTGAGGTCTGAAGAGGCCGGCCTCCATCCAGGGTGGTCCTCCACTGACCATCCTCAGTCATCATCAGCCAATCACTGAACGGATACCCGAATAGGCCGGCCTCCATTTAGGGAAGTCCTCCATTGGTCATCCTCTAAGTCCACATCAGCCAATCACTGTGTTAAGGATGATACCTGAATTTAATATGGGCCCATAAGCCGTAGATTCTTCAGCACTCAGCCTTCCTTATGGTCCGTCTCTCACAACCGAACATGACTACTGGACAACCATGACTGACTATACGAACCTTGTAGTTACACCTCTGTGTTGACCCTTGGGCCAACTTTCCACTCTCCTCAACAAGAGGTGGTCTAATTCGCGTACGTTAAAAAGGGGCGATGGGAAAAAAGGGCGCCGGGTTTTTAACGATAAACATGGATTACGTTTAAAAATGTATTTCGTTTAAAAGTAATGTTTTTAAACGTTATAAATCATTAAATAATGTGTATTAAATCGGCAATTGTAAAAACGTTAATCTTTCGTTTAAATAATGAAACGCATAATAACGTTTAAAAAAAAAATTACTAAGTAACCCTCCCTGTACCTACCCCTAACCCCTAGACCCCCCTGTTGATGCCTAAACCTAAGACCCCCCCTGTTGGTGCCTAAGTAACCCTCCCTGTACCTACCCCTAACCCCTAGACCCCCCTGTTAGTGCCTAAACCTAAGACCCCCCTGTTGGTGCCTAAACCTAAGACCCCCCTGTAATTGTTTTCGTTTAAAAATAATGTAAAAAAAAAAAAAGTAATGTTTTTCGTTTAAAAATAATGTTTGGGAAAAATATTGTACTGGTTTTCGTTTAAAAATAATATTTAAACATGTATAAATCATTAAATAATGTGTAATCATGAGAAACAGTAATAAAACATTAAGTCTCCGGGCGCCGCTTTTAAAACGTTAGTTTTCTCCGGCGCCCTTTTTTCCTACCGGGCGCCCATTAAACGATATTTATTATAGAAGTGAATGGCGGCGCCCGATTTGTCCACTAGCCTCAGGCGCCCGAATTTACTGTTTCCGTCTAATTCTTCTTCACTTTCTGCCATAAGAGTCGTGTCATCTGCCTATCGGAGGTCGTTGTTATGAAATGTAGAAGCTAAACTTATTTTGATAAATATTATTTTGTTTTCATGAATACAGTGAAGCAGAACTATGGCTGTAATTCTGAGGACGTTGTGCTTTGTGAACGGAGGACTTTTTTTTAATTGTTGTGTAAAAGTCCAGATGATGGAATTTGTGTTTTCTGTGTCTTCCAGATTCCTGGGCTGCAGATTGGCCTCGGTGTGGGGTGGAGGAGGGACAGCAGGTGCAGGTGAAGGAGGCGTCTGTAGCGCAGGCTCTAGAAGGGTCACAAGTGTTTTGTGTTACTGCCCATCAGGGGAAGGAGAAGCCACAGGGGGCGCTATGTGGGAGTCACAGGCTCTCAAACGTCATCGCAAACAACATACAGAGATATTTGGCCAGCTGGGGCCTCGAAACCCCTGCAAGATGTCCCTCGTGTCTCCTGTGACATCTCCGGCCCAAACATCTGTTGTTGTCCAAACTTCTCTTCTAACTTGAGATTTACAAGCGTTACGAAAGCTCTGGTTGGGAGTAAAAATAGTAAAAGTGGTGGCAGTACTTTTCCCACAACTTTACAGCAGAATAACCTGGTGCCTTCATATGAACCATCAGTTGGCCTTATATTAGTCCTCGGCCAGACTCAAACCAGCCCTCGGCCAGACTCGCACCCACCCTCGGCCAGACTCCCACACGCCCTCGGCCAGACTCCCACACGCCCTCGGCCAGACTCCCACACGCCCTCGGCCAGACTCCCACACGCCCTCGGCCAGACTCCCACACGCCCTCGGCCAGACTCCCACACGCCCTCGGCCAGACACACACACGCCCTCGGCCAGACACACACGCCCTCGGTCAGACTCACACACGCCCTCACACATTCAAATTTTACCACCTCCATGTAGTATATTTTCCAAACATGTAAACAAAATGTTAAACTTACCCGGGGTTTCCTCCAGCCCCATAAGTGCCGCTGAGTTCCTCGCCGTCCTACTGCAGTCCTCCGTTTAGCGGCAATCAGCCCCGGTATGTGGCTCAGTGACATCAGCCGGGGACTTCTGCGCATGCACAGCCCCTCCCGCGCATGCGTAGAAGACCCCGGCTGACATCACTGGCTCAGTCGCCTCCAGTCTGGCTCAGATACCAGGGCTGACTGCGGACGAACGGCGGACCGCGGGTGGATGACGAGGATCTCACACGTGCTTATGGGGCTGAAGGAAGCCCCAGGTAAGTATCAATCTTTTTCCATTGACCTCTCTGGTTCTCTTTAATGTGGTTATTAGTAGAATACAATGATACAATCCTTTATGTTCTCAACATCTTATAAAATACAGTTTTCAATGAATAAAAGGTATTGACATTTGAAATAAAAATCCAAACAACTGAACGGCTGGAAAGTACTACAGTTTTATATCAGTGTGATATCAGTCACACACTGACACAGGAATGCTGTTACTAGGGATATCAGAGTAACACCAGAGCTCCAAACTGCCCCTCTTTTGGAGGGACTGTCTCTCATTGGGAGCCCTGCCCCTCTGTCCCTCTTTCTTCCTCATTTGTCCCTCTTTCAGGACTTTGTAAATATATATATTTCTCTACTAAAAATGTATTTGATTGACTCTAAACTATATTCCCAACCTTTGAATTGATGTATTACTAGTTTTAAAATGTTAATATGAAGGGAAATAAACAAGGATAGAAAGGACCAGTGTGTTTTGAATTATAAAACAACGTAATTTTCTTATGAGATCTTTATGGTATGCGTGATCAGGGGTGTGACGGGTGCATGGCTTAACCACTTTACCACCAGGGGCACAACACAAACCACCCCTGGTGGTACCGCCGATGTCCGCGCTCCCGCTCGCTCCCGCGCTCATGCACGCTGCCACCCGCTCGGAGATCAATGAACGGGAAAAACCATTCCCGTTCGTTGATATCTGCTCCCCAGCAATGATCGGCTGCTTCTATGAGAAGCAGCGCGATCATTGTGATTTTCCAGCCTCATTGTGCTTCCTGTAAGCGTACTTTCGGATGCTTACAGGTCGCATGAACAAAAAATTACTGTGGCCATCTTGTGGCCAAATAGTAAAACTACATCCAAAAACATTTTTCATAAATAAATACCTAGATTTACATTATAAATTAACTCATTACCTCCCACATGCCCAATTTTTTTTGTAATAAAAAGAAAAAAAATTACAATAAAAAGAAAAATTACATAAATAGTTACCTTAGGGACTGAACTCTTTAAATATTTATATTTATGTCAAGAGAGTATAACACTGTTACTTTATATACTGTGAGCTTGTAATTAGGGATGGACGCAAAACTGAAAAAAATGCACCTTTATTTCCAAATAAAATATTGGCGGCAAACATTGTGATAGGGACATAATTTAATTGCAGTAATAACTGGGACAAATGGGCATATACAATACGTGGGTTTTAATTATGGAGGCATTATTTTAAAACTATAATGGCCGAAAACTGAGAAATAATGAATTTTTTCCTTTTTTTTTCTTATTCTTCCTGTTAAAATGCATTTACAGTACAGTGGCTCTTAGCAAAATGTACCACCCAAAGAAAGCCTAATTGGTGGCGGAAAAAAACAAGATATAGATCAATTCATTGTGATAAGTGGTGATAAAGTTATAGACGAATGAATGGAAGGAGCGTTGAAAGGTGAAAATTGCTCTGGTGGTCAAGTGGTTAAGTGTCCCGCTTTCTCATCTCAAAAAGTTGGGAGTTATGTAACACGTATGCAGCATAAGAAGACATGCCAGATATTTCTGAATTCACTGGGTTATCTCACTTTAGATACCTCTTATTTTAAAGTCTTGATTTCTCTATATTATTTGATTCTATTCTGCGAGAACCTCGGTTTTGTGCTGGAGAGAGGTTTGGCCCATAGTTCCCATTTAAACTCAAGGGCCACCACGCGATTTTCCAAATGATTTTTCCGATGGCTGGCGATTTTTTGGAGTGATCGTTTCCTCGTTCTCGGGGCGTGGGTACAGACACGTGATCACACTAACGACGTACGCCGATAAGGACCGTCATGGCGGATCGGATCTTTAAGATCCTTGTTAACTCCAAGCAAAGTGCCAAGATCACTTGAAGTCTCGTTCACGCCCTTCGCGTAACGCTGCACATACCAGCCGTAAGGAAGATGGATCGGGGAATGCGCATCATGGAGGGACGTCGCTGCATCCATTTTCCTACATCGCTGTGTTAAACCCTCCTAAAGACCAGGCCATTTTTCAATAAATTGGCCACTGCAGCTTTAAGGGCTTGCTGCAGGGCCACACAACTCGGCACACAGGTGTTTCTTTCTCCCCCCCCCCCTTTTCTCCCCACCAACAGAGCTCTCTGTTGGTGGGATCTGATCGCTCCCCCAGTGTTTTTTTTTTGTAAATATTTATGTGATTATTTTTTAAATATATACTGTATATACTTGAGTATAGGTCTAGAAATGTAGGTCTAATTCACTACATAAAAGTATAGGGGTCGGCTTATACACGGGTCATGAGCAACACTGAGCACACTAAGTAATGTGTGTACTATATTAGTGACATTCCCATTTGCAGCAATGTACCCAGTGGTAAGTGATACTTTGAGGAAAGGAAATGCCAAGAAAACACAGGTGTGAAAGTCCTGGTCACAACAATTAACAAGGCAAGAGGCGGGGCAGAAGATGCTGGGCTGCAGGAAGGGGAGTGAATAATTGCTACACTTGGGGGCCTGGTGGGGTTATTGGCTGCACTTAAGGGGACAGGAGGGGTTAATGGCTGCAATACTGTATGCAGTGCAATCATTTACCCCTCCTGATCCCCATGTACAGCCATTAACTTTCCTGGGTAGACTTATACTTGAGTCAATAAAAAATTCCAGCTTAAGAGGGTTGAATATTGGAGTCGACTTATACATGAGGTCGACTTGTATTTGAGTATATACGGGTATGTCCTTTTTGTTCATAATTTTTTTTTTACAAGCCCGTGCTCCCGCCCCCCTGCCAGCCAATCACTGTGATCGGCTGTCATAGTCTTCAGCCTATGACAGGGGGGATCACCCCCGAGCCATCCAGGGGAACAGCCGTGTGGCACGGCTGTCCCCAATACAGCGCTGCCTTAGATCGCAGTGTTGTACGGAGTGAAAATATGGCAGTTTCGCAGTCTAACAGTCTCCTAGCGGCGATCGCCGATGGGAGACTGAGCCTACCAAGCGGAGATGCGCGTGCATTAATGCGCGCAATCTCTTGCAAAACACATTAGGCGGTCCTGGGGCTGCCGCCGCGTCCACGCCCATCACACGTTGGCAAGTAGTTAGAGAAACCGAGGCGGTGGGGGGGTGTTTGGCAGCCTTTCCCCAGCTGCTATTGGGCAGGTCTCTCTCCATGGCCACGCCCCTGGCTGCTCCCCTGCCTGGGAGAGAATCCTTCCACTGCCGTGGAAGCAGCAGAGAGCAGCGGTTTTGGCAGCAACCTGATCCACTCAAAGTCCCGGATCAGGAAGCATCTTTTTTTTTTTTTTTTTTTTATTTTATGAGCCCACCTCAGGCTCTCTTTAAAATTAGGGCATTGAGCCATTTAGTGAAGCATACATCCAGTCATGCATGTAGTGAAGCATACATCTGGCCATCCATGTAGTGAAGCATACATCCGGCCATCCATGTAGTGAAGCATACATCCAGTCATCCATGTAGTGAAGCATACATCCGGCCATCCATGTAGTGAAGCACACATCCGGCCATCCATGTAGTGAAGCACACATCCGGTCATCCATGTAGTGAAGCATACATCCGGCCATCCATGTAGTGAAGCATACATCCGGCCATCCATGTAGTGAAGCATGCATCCGGCCATCCATGTAGTGAAGCATACATCCGGCCATCCATGTAGTGAAGCATACATCCAGTCATCCATGTAGTGAAGCATACATCCAGTCATCCATGTAGTGAAGCATACATCCGGCCATCCATGTAGTGAAGCATACATCCAGTCATCCATGTAGTGAAGCATACATCCGGCCATCCATGTAGTGAAGCATACATCCAGTCATCCATGTAGTGAAGCATACATCCGGCCATCCATGTAGTGAAGCATACATCCGGCCATCCATGTAGTGAAGCATACATCCATTCATCCATGTAGTGAAGCATACATCCAGTCATCCATGTAGTGAAGCATACATCCGGCCATCCATGTAGTGAAGCATACATCCAGTCATCCATGTAGTGAAGCATACATCCGGCCATCCATGTAGTGAAGCATACATCCGGCCATCCATGTAGTGAAGCATACATCCGGCCATCCATGTAGTGAAGCATACATCCATTCATCCATGTAGTGAAGCATACATCCAGTCATCCATGTAGTGAGGCATACATCCGGTCATCCATGTAGTGAGGCATACATCCAGTCATCCACGTAGTGAAGCATACATCCGGTCATCCACGTAGTGAAGCATACATCCGGTCATCCACGTAGTGAAGCATACATCCGGTCATCCACGTAGTGAAGCATACATCCGGTCATCCATGTAGTGAGGCATACATCCGGTCATCCATGTAGTGAGGCATACATCCGGTCATCCATGTAGTGAAGCATACATCCGGTCATCCATGTAGTGAAGTATACATCCGGCCATCCATGTAGTGAAGCATGCATCCGGTCATCCACCTAGTGAAGCATACATACATTCATATAGCAGTAGGAGAACAGAGGCGCCAGCAGGATAAAAGTGGATAAAAACTTTAAAATTTGCTGGGAGGAAGTGGTGGACTTACCTCCATAAAGCAGACACGAAAGACTGTCTGAATAGTAGTCACATTTATTAATTAGTACCCCAAAACAGTGCAACGTGTTTCGCAGGCCCAGCCCGCTTCATCAGGCAATAAAAATGGGGACAAGACAGAATTTCAGCAATAGCAGGTGTAGCGCCTCAGAGCACTGAGGCGCTACACCTGCTATTGCTGAAATTCTGTCTTGTCCCCATTTTTATTGCCTGATGAAGCGGGCTGGGCCTGCAAAACGCGTTGCACTGTTTTGGGGTACTAATTAATAAATGTGACTACTATTCAGACAGTCTTTCGTGTCTGCTTTATGGAGGTAAGTCCACCACTTCCTCCCAGCAAATTTTAAAGTTTTTATCCACTTTTATCCTGCTGGCGCCTCTGTTCTCCTACTGCTATACCGTGTCCACCCCTGGTGGAGGGGTGATCTACCCCCTTTCGCATCTACAGAGAGCGACTTCTTATCCCTGAGTGAGGACAGGTCGAATCTCCTCACCTGCCTATACAGTGGTTGCCTGTGTGGTAACCCATGTTTGTGAGTATAATTTTCTCACGATAACCTTTACTTCATTTATGCTTAACATACTACACTATATTGGGCTCTCGGTTTCTCTACACTTTATACATTCATATAGAAATTTAGGATTTACAATCAGAATGTGTAAATTACAGACAGCTATTCCAAAAGCTACTCATGAGATGCTATTATACACTCCAAAATCTAGCACAGATTTCAGACTCAACTGCTGGGGTACTGGGGACACATCTGACTATACTGGGGGGACATAAAACTGGTGGCTTGGTTTTTATCACGGTGGCACTTTTTATTTTTATTTAAAAATGCCCCCCCCCCCTCTTTTTCCCATTAAAATGCCTTATATATCCCCCAATGAAAGCCCAGTTTGTATTGAAAAAAAACCCCAATATATACTGTAGATCATTTAGGTGTCACATGTAGGGATAAAGTTATTGCTGATTAAAAAGGGACAAAATAAAACATCAAAACTGCTCTGGTCCATAAGGGGAAAACAAGGCCTGGATAAGAAGTGGTTAAAGCCTTCAGTCAGTTTAGCTTTGTTCAATCTTGACTAGAGATGGTCAGAACGGTTCGCCGGCGAACGGTTCCAGGCGAACTTCCGGTGTTCGCAATCGCGGTGCACCGCGAACTTTACCGGAAGTTCGGTTCGCCCCCGTATTGCACCATTAGGGTCAACTTTGACCCTCTACATCACAGTCAGCAGGCACATTGTAGCCAATCAGGCCACACTCCCTCCTGGAACCACTCCCCCCCTTATAAAAGGCAGGCAGCGTCAGCCATTACACTCACTCCTGTGCCTGCAGTAAATAGAGAAGGGACAGGAAAGCTAAAGCTGGCCACTAACGGTCCAATTTCTAGCGAAAAATCGTTCAAGCGATCAGAAATTCTGATCGGATTGGTTGTAAATAATCTCCATTGGTGGACAAAATCGATTATGAACGAGTGAAAAAAATGTCGCTCGAATGAATTTTCGGCGAACGAAAATTTGGATTTTCTTGGTGGTCGTGATAGATAGGAAGTAAAGATTGGTTAGTTGATGGTGTAGTGAACGATTTTTCATCCGATCAGAATTTCTGATCGCTCGAATGATTTTTCGCTACAAATTGGACCGTTAGTGGCCACCTTTAGTTAGGCTCTTGTTAGGCTTGTTAGCTTGCTCCTTGCTGATTCTTATTGCTAAAATAGCACCCCACAACAGCTCTTTTGAGAGCTAATCTTGTTCTTGTGATTTTTGTGGGGCATAACGGTTGGTCTCAGCCACAATTAAGTTGTAGAGACCAGCAGTGATCAGAAAAAAAAATTCTGTCACTGTGGTGGGGCGGGTGAGGGTTTTGCTGGGCGATCAGAAGCCCGCAGGGGCAGATTAGGGCCTGATCTGATGGGTAGGTGTGCTAGGGGTGGCAGGAGGTGATTGATGGGTGTCTCAGGGTGTGATTAGAGGGGGGGAATAGATGCAAGCAATGCACTGGGGAGGTGATCAGGGGGCGTCTGAGGGTGATCTGAGGGTGTGGGCGGGTAATTGGGTACCTGCAAGGGGCAGATTAGGGTCTGATCTGATGGGTAGCAGTGACAGGTGGTGACGGGGGGTGATTAATGGGTGATCAGTGGGTGATTAGAGGGGAGAACAGATGTAAATAATGCACTGGGGAGGTGATCGGGGGGGGGGGGGGTGTCTGAGGGCGATCTGAGGGTGTGGGTGGGCGGTTGGGTGCCCACAAGGGGCAGATGAGGGTCTGATCTAATTGGTATGATGGGTAGCAGTGACAGGTGGTGACGGGGGGTGATTAATGGGTGATCAGTGGGTGATTAGAGGGGAGAACAGATGTAAATAATGCACTGGGGAGGTGATCAGGGGGGGTTTGAGGGCGATCTGAGGGTGTGGGTGGGTGTTTGGGTGCCTGCAAGGGGCAGATTAGGGTCTGATCTGATGGGTAGCAGTGGCAGGTGGTGACAGGAGGTGACGGGGTGATTGATAGGTGATCAGGATATGATTAGAGGGGAGAATAGATGCAAGCAATGCACTGGCGAGGTGATCGGGGGGTGGTGGTGGTCTGAGGGCGATCTGAGGGTGTGGGCGGGCGATTCGGTGCCTGCAAGGGGCAGATGAGGGTTTGATCTGATGGGTAGCAGTGACAGGTGGTGACAGGGGATGATTGATGGGTGATTAGAGGGGAGAACGGATGTGAATAATGCACTGGAGAGGTGATCGGGGGGGGGGGAGTCTGAGGGCGATCTGAGTGTGTTTGTGTGCCCGCAAGGGGCAGATTAGGGTCTGATCTGATGGGTAGCAGAGACAGGTGGTGACAGAGGGTGACTTATAGGTGATCAGTGGGTGATCAGTGGGTGATTAGAGGGGAGAACAGATCTAAACAACGCACTTGGGAGGTGATCTGAGGGCTGGTCTACGGGCGATGTGAGGGTGTGGGTGGGTGATCAGCTGCCCGCAAGGGGCAGGTTAGGGTCTGATCTGATGGATGGCAG
>NC_090653.1:298079600-298127100 GCF_040937935.1 Hyperolius riggenbachi
AATTGTGTGTTAGGGTTAGAAAGAGTGGGTGGAGCCGACACCAGCCAAATACATACCCGTGCAATGCCGGGCAATCAGCTAGTGTATAATTATATATATATATATATATATATATATATATATATATATATGTGTGTGTGTAGTGTCTGTGTGGTGTATGTGTGTGTGTGTATGTGTGTGTGTGTGTATGTGTATATATGTGTGTGTATGTGTGTGTGTGTATGTGTATATATGTGTGTGTATGTGTGTGTGTGTATGTGTATATATGTGTATGTGTGTGTGTGTGTGTGTGTGTGTGTGTGTGTGTGTATGTATGTATGTGTGTATATGTGTATATGTGTATATGTGTATGTGTGTATATGTGTATGTGTGTATGTGTGTGTGTGTGTGTGTGTGTGTGTGTGTGTATATATACACACTAATATATATATATATATATATATATAGTGTATTTGTTTACCTGTACACCGGTATATAAGTACCTAAGTGATATCACAGCATTTTTTTTTCTTTTTAACCTCCTTTGAACTTTAATACCACGGTATACACAGATATATTGCACTATTACATCTGTAATGTAGATTTATTTATATTAGTAATTTTATATTCATACTTGTGTTTATGAGTTCTTGTTGTTTCATATATGAGAGCATTGCCTGAGCCATGAGCACGTTGTACTTCATAGTAAAGATAGGAAACCGAAAGCCCAATATGGTGTAGTATTTCAATAAATTGTGTAATTGGTAGTACAGTAACAAGGGTTATACTCACACACGGGTTATCATACAGGCAACCACTATCACAGCAGGTGGGGAGAATTGGAACCTGACCCCACTCAGGTGTTGAAACTGTCACTGTTTCTGACTTTCTGTAATTATGAATTACTCTCCCCCCCCCACACACACACTGAGCAGGAATGATATGAGGAACAGGCACACTTGCCCACTGAACACCAATGACGACCAGGTGCGGTGACTGCGCTTAGGTTGGGGGGATAATATGCAGCATGTTGGGGTGTTATTTTTTTTTTTTAATCTACAATGGCCACTGACACCGGACCTGTAAACTTGCTAAATCAATCCCGTTATCAAACGTGAGCAGGTCTGACATGTTGGAAATAATCGTCTGATTCCCATCAATCAGAGACAACAAGGCGGCAAACAACAGCAGCCCACTATGGTGTAGTATGCTAGGTTAGCGGTTAGTCAGTGTGTAATTGTGGGAGATTACTCATAAAGGTGGGTTACCTCCAAGGCAACCACCTATAGGAAAACGCAGGGGGAGGGGGGATTACAGCTGCCCAGAATCACCCCTCAGACCAGGGCCAGTGCAGTATCTGGGGACAAGCACAAGTTTAGACACCAGAATATCTGCTGGTATCCTGCAGCTCACAGCACTGCCCCCTTTCCCTGTTACAGTTGGCTTTGGATGTAACAGCAGCGTGTGAACAGAGCATGGAGCAGCAGCGTGTGTACAGAGCATGGAGCAGCAGCGTGTGTACAGAGCATGGAGCAGCAGCGTGTGTACAGAGCATGGAGCAGCAGCGTGTGTACAGAGCATGGAGCAGCAGCGTGTGTACAGAGCATGGAGCAGCAGTGTGTGTGTGTACAGAGCATGGAGCAGCAGTGTGTGTGTGTGTACAGAGCATGGAGCAGCGGCGTGTGTACAGAGCATGGAGCAGCATCATGTGTACAGAGCATGGAGCAGCATCGTGTGTACAGAGCATGGGGCAGCAGCATCGTGTGTACAGAGCATGGGGCAGCAGCGTGTGTACAGAGCTTGGAGCAGCATCGTGTGTACAGAGCATGGGGCAGCAGCGTGTGTACAGAGCTTGGAGCAGCAGCGTGTGTACAGAGCATGGAGCAGCAGCGTGTGTACAGAGCATGGAGCAGCAGCGTGTGTAAAGAGCTTGGAGCAGCAGCGTGTGTACAGAGCATGGAGCAGCAGCGTGTGTACAGAGCATGGAGCAGCAGCGTGTGTACAGAGCATGGAGCAGCAGTGTGTGTACAGAGCATGGGGCAGCAGCGTGTGTACAGAGCATGGGGCAGCAGCGTGTGTACAGAGCATGGGGCAGCAGCGTGTGTACAGAGCATGGGGCAGCAGCGTGTGTACAGAGCATGGGGCAGCAGCGTGTGTACAGAGCATGGGGCCGCAGCGTGTGTACAGAGCATGGGGCAGCAGCGTGTGTACAGAGCATGGAGCAGCAGCGTGTGTACAGAGCATGGAGCAGCAGCGTGTGTACAGAGCATGGGGCAGCAGCGTGTGTACAGAGCATGGAGCAGCAGCGTGTGTACAGAGCATGGAGCAGCAGCGTGTGTACAGAGCATGGGGCAGCAGCGTGTGTACAGAGCATGGAGCAGCAGCGTGTATACAGAGCATGGAGCAGCAGCGTGTATACAGAGCATGGAGCAGCAGCGTGTATACAGAGCATGGGGCAGTAGTGTGTGTACAGAGCATGGAGCAGCAGTGTGTGTACAGAGCATGGAGCAGCAGCGTGTGTACAGAGCATGGAGCAGCAGTGTGTGTACAGAGCATGGAGCAACAACATATGTACAGAGCATGGAGCAACAACGTATGTACAGAGCATGGAGCAACAACGTATGTACAGAGCATGGAGCAACAACGTATGTACAGAGCATGGAGCAACAACGTATGTACAGAGCATGGAGCAGCAGCGTGTGTACAGAGCATGGAGCAGCAGCGTGTGTACAGAGCATGGAGCAGCAGCGTGTGTACAGAGCATGGAGCAGCAGCGTGTGTACAGAGCATGGAGCAGCAGCGTGTGTACAGAGCATGGAGCAGCAGCGTGTGTACAGAGCATGGAGCAGCAGCGTGTGTACAGAGCATGGAGCAGCAGCGTGTGTACAGAGCATGGAGCAGCAGCGTGTGTACAGAGCATGGAGCAGCAGCGTGTGTACAGAGCATGGAGCAGCAGCGTGTGTACAGAGCATGGAGCAGCAGCGTGTGTACAGAGCATGGAGCAGCAGTGTGTATACAGAGCATGGAGCAGCAGCATGTGTACAGAGCATGGAGCAGCAGCGTGTGTACAGAGCATGGAGCAGCAGCGTGTGTACAGAGCATGGGGCAGCAGCGTGTGTACAGAGCATGGGGCAGCAGCGTGTGTACAGAGCATGGGGCAGCAGCGTGTGTACAGAGCATGGGGCAGCAGCGTGTGTACAGAGCATGGAGCAGCAGCGTGTGTACAGAGCATGGAGCAGCAGCGTGTGTACAGAGCATGGAGCAACAGCGTGTGTACAGAGCATGGGGCAGCAGTGTGTGTACAGAGCATGGAGCAGCAGCGTGTGTACAGAGCATGGAGCAGCAGCGTGTGTACAGAGCATGGAGCAGCAGTGTGTATACAGAGCATGGAGCAGCAGCGTGTGTACAGAGCATGGAGCAGCAGTGTGTGTACAGAGCATGGAGCAGCAGCGTGTATACAGAGCATGGAGCAGCAGCGTGTGTACAGAGCATGGAGCAGCAGTGTGTGTACAGAGCATGGAGCAGGAGCGTGTACAGAGCATGGAGCAGCTCTGGGGAGTCAGGTATGAGCACAGCCTTGTGCCCTGCTGTGTGAATGCTTCACGTCCCCTTCATTACCACTGTCAGCTGTCCTCATTATCTGTATCCAAACTGCTCCTAATAGATCCCGTTGTCGGTCGGTCGGTCAATTGCATTATGTGTACCCAGCATGATGTCCTCCTGCCATATGATTATACTGTATTGTGTGTGGCTGAGGGAGACCTTTCAGGAATCCCCCCTTTGAAAATCCTGGGGTTGCCCCTGACCACCTATAGGCAGGTGGGGAATTTTTCCCATCCGCCCACTCAGGAGGTAAGTCGTCACTTTCCGTAGATAAGAAATTAGGGCAAAAGTACCCTTCCTCCAGGGTGGATAGCAGTATTAGTTGAACAACAGAGGCACCATTAAGTATAAAATGAAATGATTTAAAAACAATAAAAATGGGAGCGTAGTGGTGGACTTCCTTCCCCACAGATGACTCAACAGAAATTGACAATAATCGTTTAATTACTCCGAAAGAAAAAAAAAAAAGGGGGGGGGTGCAACGCGTTTCACAGGTCAACAGTCCACTTCATTAGGCAAAAGTATATGGGAGCAAGCTTATCTTGTCTGGAACAAGACACAGAGCCCTTACAGAGGCTCGATCCCAGCGACCAATCAGAATCCACACACGTCTGCTCCGCCCATCACTGACCCCTCTGCTAGGTATAGATCGGGAGTAATACAGCGACGCCAAGTGCAGAGGCCCGATCCCAGCGACCAATCAGAATCTACACACATCTTCTCCGCCCACTACTGACCCCTCAGCTAGGTATAGATCCGGTGTAATACAGCGACGACAATCGCAGAGGCACAATCCCAGCAACCAATCAGAATCCACATTCAGAGGAAGGAGGAATGGAACAAATCGGAATTCCCGTACCCGGGATTGCGGCGTCTCGCTGAGTCCTGTAAAACGATTGTGATCATCAGAAGTTTATTCGCTGCTGATAACATTTGTTCAGGTTTATTAGCCTCGCGCTAATGTATGATTACTCTCAGGATTACGTAGTGAGCAGATTCACATTATCCGGATCAATCGCATGCTTTCACACCGTCCATCGGAAGGCTCCTGCGCCGCAGGTCTCTTAACCGCAGATCAATTATTCATCTGCCTCCCATAAAACGCCATTAACAAGAAGCCATTCATTAGTGCAGCTCCCATAGTGTGAGGATCGCGCTCCGCGCTAAGAGAGAAGTGAGGATGCTTTTAGCACGCAGCGCGTCGGCCAACATGACAGCCGGGAGTAATGGTGAGGCTACGGCTTTCAGGAGAAGACATGGAGGAATAGAAGTGCTGATGCAGCAAAATGATTGCCTTGTTTCAGAGTCACCTAAAGAGAACCCAAGGTGAGAGGGAGGCTGACATGTTTATTTCCTTTTAAACAATGCACATTGCCTGGCTACCCTGCTTATCTTCTTCCTCTATACTTGAAGCCAAAGCCCCTGAACAAGCATGCAGATCAGATGTCTATGACAAATTTAGCTGCATGCTTGTTTCAGGTGTGTGATTTAGACCCTACTGAGCAGAAACATACGCACCAAAATGTGCACCAAAACAGCAGAACGAGAACAACAACATCAGAAATCCCATCATGCTTTGCACAGCATCAGGGGAAAACTGCCCGGGCAGTTTTCTTCTGTGCAGCTAAAAATGAGGCTTGGGTAAGAAAAACAATATTCTGATGCTGTGAAACTGTTAAAGAAACACCAGGCCTTTTCAGTGCTGCCGAGTAGATTTTCAGTCTGGAGGTTCACTTTAAGGGCCGGCTGAAATGGACGGCTGCCTCGGTCCCCGCCGGGATCCCCCCTGTGCTCTGCATTGAGAGGAATGGAATGCGTTTACCGTCAATTGCGAAGCACCGTGGTCAATTCACTCTTCAGAGATGCTGTGTGTAGCTTCTGCCGTGGGCGGCATTTACAGTTCCATATCCTCCCCCCTCCCCAGGGGCTCAAAACGCCATGCTGAATTGGTAGGGTTAGGTACCGGCAGTGAAGTGGCCTCCGCCTCATGGCAGGGCCGGGCCGAGGCAGAGGCGAGAGAGGCTCCAGCCTCAGGGCGCAGTGTAGGGGGGGACGCAGGGCGGGACCGAAGCAGAGGCGAGTGAGGCTCCAGCCTCAGGGCGCAGTGTAGGGGGGGGGGCGCAGGGCCGGGCCGAGGCAGAAGCGAGAGAGGCTCCAGCCTCAAGGCGCAATGCAGGAGGGGGGTGCGGGGCCCGGCAGAGGCGAGAGAGACTCCACCCTCAGGTCGCAGTGTAGGAGGGGGCGCAGGGCCAGGCTGAGGCAGAGGCTAGAGAGGCTCCACCCTCAGGGCGCAGTGTAGGAGCACTGGCCCTTCACCGATGTGCCGTTTTTTGCTGGCAGGTAACCCCACTGCGTAGCTAGCGTTGTTGATTGGAGCACCGCCGTGCGGCTGCACATGGATTGCACCTGAATTATCGCTCCTGCCCAGCAGTGCGCAGCTCTGCGTCCCGTGTGGGAGAGGCCTTATTACTATTTTTACTGTGTTTCTTTTCAAAGCTGAAAGGTGTTCTATCCAGCATCCCCCCCCCCCCCCAATGGCCCCTCCGAGCCTCCGCTCATGTTTATTGTGGTCCCCAGGGGCCCCTGCAGAGTTTTCAGCAGTGCAGCGACTCACCTGTCCAGGCGGGTGCGCTCCTCCATTAGTCCGATGTTCCTGTCTCATCCTCACAGGGGCGCTCTCCTCCCTGACCCAGCACATGTTATTACATAATGCGCCACCGAGCCCGTGCGAAGATGTGACCAGCGGGGATGTAGACGGGAACGCACAGACTAAAGGTGGAGGAGCATCTGGCCGGGGCAGGTGAGATGCTGCACTGCATGGACTACAATAAAGTTGGGTGAGAGCTGGGAGGACCCGGCATTTTTGGAGGGTCTGGGGCAATTGCCCAGTTTGCCCCATAGTGGCACTGCCCTTGAATCACGGACAGCGGACAAAGAGGCAGAGGGAGTTGTTTAGACAATATAAAAAACAAACCAAATAAAACCCACCAATAACAAGCATACAACCACACCTGGAACAAGCATGCAGCCAGCAGTCACACCTGGAACAAGCATGCAGCCAGCAGTCACACCTGGAACAAGCATGCAGCCAGGGCAGTCAAACCTGGAACAAACATGCAGCCAGCAGAGTCACACCTGGAACAAGCATGCAGCCAGCGGAGTCACACCTGGAACAAGCATGCAGCCAGTCACACCTGGAACAAGCATGCAGCCAGCAGAGTCACACCTGGAACAAGCATGCAGCCAGTGCAGTCACACCTGGAACAAGCATGCAGCCAGCAGAGTCACCCCTGGAACAAGCATGCAGCCAGTCACACCTGACACAATCATGCAGACACCTGGAACAAGCATGCAGCCAGTGGAGTCACCCCTGGAACAAGCATGCAACCAGCGGAGTCAGACCTGGAACAAGCATGCAGCCAGCAGAGTCACACCTGGAACAAGCATGCAACCAGCAGAGTCAGACCTGGAACAAGCATGCAACCAGCAGAGTCACACCTGGAACAAGCATGCAGCCAGCAGAGTCAGACCTGGAACAAGCATGCAACCAGCAGAGTCAGACCTGGAACAAGCATGCAGCCAGCAGAGTCACACCTGGAACAAGCATGCAGCCAGCAGAGTCACACCTGGAACAAGCATGCAGCCAGCAGAGTCACACCTGGAACAAGCATGCAGCCAGCAGAGTCACACCTGCAACAAGCATGCAGCCAGCAGAGTCACACCTGGAACAAGCATGCAGCCAGCAGAGTCACACCTGGAACAAGCATGCAGCCAGCAGAGTCACACCTGGAACAAGCATGCAGCCAGCAGAGTCACACCTGGAACAAGCATGCAGCCAGCAGAGTCACACCTGGAACAAGCATGCAGCCAGCAGAGTCACACCTGGAACAAGCATGCAGCCAGCAGAGTCACACCTGGAACAAGCATGCAGCCAGCAGAGTCACACCTGGAACAAGCATGCAGCCAGCGGAGTCACACCTGGAACAAGCATGCAGCCAGCGGAGTCACCCCTGGAACAAGCATGCAGCCAGCGGAGTCACCCCTGGAACAAGCATGCAGCCAGCGGAGTCACCCCTGGAACAAGCATGCAGCCAGCGGAGTCACCCCTGGAACAAGCATGCAGCCAGCGGAGTCACCCCTGGAACAAGCATGCAGCCAGCGGAGTCACCCCTGGAACAAGCATGCAGCCAGCGGAGTCACCCCTGGAACAAGCATGCAGCCAGCAGAGTCACCCCTGGAACAAGCATGCAGCCAGCAGAGTCACCCCTGGAACAAGCATGCAGCCAGCAGAGTCACACCTGGAACAAGCATGCAGCCAGCAGAGTCACACCTGGAACAAGCATGCAGCCAGCAGAGTCACACCTGGAACAAGCATGCAGCCAGCAGAGTCACACCTGGAACAAGCATGCAGCCAGCAGAGTCACACCTGGAACAAGCATGCAGCCAGCAGTGTCACACCTGGAACAAGCATGCAGCCAGCAGTCACACCTAGAACAAGCATGCAGCCAGCAGTCACACCTGGAACAAGCATGCAGCCAGCAGAATTACACCTGGAACAAGCATGCAGCCAGCAGAGTCACCCCTGGAACAAGCATGCAGCCAGCGGAGTCACCCCTGGAACAAGCATGCAGCCAGCGGAGTCACCCCTGGAACAAGCATGCAGCCAGCGGAGTCACCCCTGGAACAAGCATGCAGCCAGCGGAGTCACCCCTGGAACAAGCATGCAGCCAGCAAAGTCACACCTGGAACAAGCAGGCAGCCAGCAGAGTCACACCTGGAACAAGCAGGCAGCCAGGGCAGTCACACCTGGAACAAACATGCAGCCAGCGGAGTCACACCTGGAACAAGCATGCAGCCAGCGGAGCCACACCTGGAACAAGCATGCAGCCAGTGCAGTCACACCTGGAACAAGCATGCAGCCAGTCACACCTGGAACAAGCATGCAGACACACCTGGAACAAGCATGCAGACACACCTGGAACAAGCATGCAGCCAGCGGAGTCACCCCTGGAACAAGCATGCAACCAGCAGAGTCAGACCTGGAACAAGCATGCAACCAGCAGAGTCAGACCTGGAACAAGCATGCAACCAGCAGAGTCAGACCTGGAACAAGCATGCAACCAGCAGAGTCAGACCTGGAACAAGCATGCAACCAGCAGAGTCAAACCTGGAACAAGCATGCAGTCAGCAGAGTCACACCTGGAACAAGCATGCAGTCAGCAGAGTCACACCTGGAACAAGCATGCAGCCAGCAGAGTCACACCTGGAACAAGCATGCAGCCAGCAGAGTCACACCTGGAACAAGCATGCAGCCAGCAGAGTCAGACCTGGAACAAGCATGCAGCCAGCAGAGTCACACCTGGAACAAGCATGCAGCCAGTGCAGTCACACCTGGAACAAGCATGCAGCCAGCAGAGTCACCCCTGGAACAAGCATGCAGCCAGTCACACCTGACACAATCATGCAGACACCTGGAACAAGCATGCAGCCAGTGGAGTCACCCCTGGAACAAGCATGCAACCAGCGGAGTCAGACCTGGAACAAGCATGCAGCCAGCAGAGTCACACCTGGAACAAGCATGCAGCCAGCAGAGTCACACCTGGAACAAGCATGCAGCCAGCAGAGTCACACCTGCAACAAGCATGCAGCCAGCAGAGTCACACCTGGAACAAGCATGCAGCCAGCAGAGTCACACCTGGAACAAGCATGCAGCCAGCAGAGTCACACCTGGAACAAGCATGCAGCCAGCAGAGTCACACCTGGAACAAGCATGCAGCCAGCAGAGTCACACCTGGAACAAGCATGCAGCCAGCAGAGTCACACCTGGAACAAGCATGCAGCCAGCAGAGTCACACCTGGAACAAGCATGCAGCCAGCAGAGTCACACCTGGAACAAGCATGCAGCCAGCAGAGTCACCCCTGGAACAAGCATGCAGCCAGCGGAGTCACCCCTGGAACAAGCATGCAGCCAGCGGAGTCACCCCTGGAACAAGCATGCAGCCAGCGGAGTCACCCCTGGAACAAGCATGCAGCCAGCGGAGTCACCCCTGGAACAAGCATGCAGCCAGCGGAGTCACCCCTGGAACAAGCATGCAGCCAGCGGAGTCACCCCTGGAACAAGCATGCAGCCAGCGGAGTCACCCCTGGAACAAGCATGCAGCCAGCGGAGTCACCCCTGGAACAAGCATGCAGCCAGCGGAGTCACCCCTGGAACAAGCATGCAGCCAGCAGAGTCACCCCTGGAACAAGCATGCAGCCAGCAGAGTCACACCTGGAACAAGCATGCAGCCAGCAGAGTCACACCTGGAACAAGCATGCAGCCAGCAGAGTCACACCTGGAACAAGCATGCAGCCAGCAGAGTAACACCTGGAACAAGCATGCAGCCAGCAGTCACACCTGGAACAAGCATGCAGCCAGCAGAGTCACACCTGGAACAAGCATGCAGCCAGCAGTGTCACACCTGGAACAAGCATGCAGCCAGCAGTCACACCTAGAACAAGCATGCAGCCAGCAGTCACACCTGGAACAAGCATGCAGCCAGCAGAATTACACCTGGAACAAGCATGCAGCCAGCAGAGTCACCCCTGGAACAAGCATGCAGCCAGCGGAGTCACCCCTGGAACAAGCATGCAGCCAGCGGAGTCACCCCTGGAACAAGCATGCAGCCAGCGGAGTCACCCCTGGAACAAGCATGCAGCCAGCGGAGTCACCCCTGGAACAAGCATGCAGCCAGCAAAGTCACACCTGGAACAAGCAGGCAGCCAGCAGAGTCACACCTGGAACAAGCAGGCAGCCAGGGCAGTCACACCTGGAACAAACATGCAGCCAGCGGAGTCACACCTGGAACAAGCATGCAGCCAGCGGAGCCACACCTGGAACAAGCATGCAGCCAGTGCAGTCACACCTGGAACAAGCATGCAGCCAGTCACACCTGGAACAAGCATGCAGACACACCTGGAACAAGCATGCAGACACACCTGGAACAAGCATGCAGCCAGCGGAGTCACCCCTGGAACAAGCATGCAACCAGCAGAGTCAGACCTGGAACAAGCATGCAACCAGCAGAGTCAGACCTGGAACAAGCATGCAACCAGCAGAGTCAGACCTGGAACAAGCATGCAACCAGCAGAGTCAGACCTGGAACAAGCATGCAACCAGCAGAGTCAAACCTGGAACAAGCATGCAGTCAGCAGAGTCACACCTGGAACAAGCATGCAGTCAGCAGAGTCACACCTGGAACAAGCATGCAGCCAGCAGAGTCACACCTGGAACAAGCATGCAGCCAGCAGAGTCACACCTGGAACAAGCATGCAGCCAGCAGAGTCAGACCTGGAACAAGCATGCAGCCAGCAGAGTCAGACCTGGAACAAGCATGCAGCCAGCAGAGTCAGACCTGGAACAAGCATGCAACCAGAAGAGTCAAACCTGGAACAAGCATGCAGTCAGCAGAGTCACACCTGGAACAAGCATGCAGCCAGCAGTCACACCTGGAACAAGCATGCAGCCAGCAGAGTCACACCTGGAACAAGCATGCAGCCAGCAGAGTCACACCTGGAACAAGCATGCAGCCAGCAGAGTCACACCTGGAACAAGCATGCAGCCAGCAGTCACACCTGGAACAAGCATGCAGCCAGCAGTCACACCTGGAACAAGCATGCAGCCAGCAGTCACACCTGGAACAAGCATGCAGCCAGCAGAGTCACACCTGGAACAAGCATGCAGCCAGCGGGGTCACCCCTGGAACAAGCATGCAGCCAGCGGAGTCACCCCTGGAACAAGCATGCAGCCAGCGGAGTCACCCCTGGAACAAGCATGCAGCCAGCGGAGTCACCCCTGGAACAAGCATGCAGCCAGCGGAGTCACCCCTGGAACAAGCATGCAGCCAGCAAAGTCACACCTGGAACAAGCAGGCAGCCAGCAGAGTCACACCTGGAACAAGCAGGCAGCCAGGGCAGTCACACCTGGAACAAACATGCAGCCAGCAGAGTCACACCTGGAACAAGCATGCAGCCAGCAGAGTCACCTGGAACAAGCATGCAGCCAGCGGAGTCACACCTGGAACAAGCATGCAGCCAGCAGAGCCACACCTAGGAACAAGCATGCAGCCAGTGCAGTCACACCTGGAACAAGCATGCAGCCAGCAGAGTCACCCCTGGAAGAAGCATGCAGCCAGTCACACCTGGAACAAGCATGCAGACACACCTGGAACAAGCATGCAGCCAGCGGAGTCACCCCTGGAACAAGCATGCAACCAGCAGAGTCAGACCTGGAACAAGCATGCAACCAGCAGAGTCAGACCTGGAACAAGCATGCAACCAGCAGAGTCAGACCTGGAACAAGCATGCAACCAGCAGAGTCAGACCTGGAACAAGCATGCAGCCAGCAGAGTCACACCTGGAACAAGCATGCAGCCAGCAGAGTCACACCTGGAACAAGCATGCAGAGAGCAGAGTCACACCTGGAACAAGCATGCAGCCAGCAGAGTCACACCTGGAACAAGCATGCAGCCAGCAGAGTCACCCCTGGAACAAGCATGCAGCCAGCGGAGTCACCCCTGGAACAAGCATGCAGCCAGCGGAGTCACCCCTGGAACAAGCATGCAGCCAGCGGAGTCACCCCTGGAACAAGCATGCAGCCAGCGGAGTCACCCCTGGAACAAGCATGCAGCCAGCGGAGTCACCCCTGGAACAAGCATGCAGCCAGCAAAGTCACACCTGGAACAAGCAGGCAGCCAGCAGAGTCACACCTGGAACAAGCAGGCAGCCAGGGCAGTCACACCTGGAACAAACATGCAGCCAGCAGAGTCACACCTGGAACAAGCATGCAGCCAGCAGAGTCACCTGGAACAAGCATGCAGCCAGCGGAGTCACACCTGGAACAAGCATGCAGCCAGCGGAGCCACACCTGGAACAAGCATGCAGCCAGTGCAGTCACACCTGGAACAAGCATGCAGCCAGTCACACCTGGAACAAGCATGCAGCCAGTCACACCTGGAACAAGCATGCAGACACACCTGGAACAAGCATGCAGCCAGCGGAGTCACCCCTGGAACAAGCATGCAACCAGCAGAGTCAGACCTGGAACAAGCATGCAACCAGCAGAGTCAGACCTGGAACAAGCATGCAGCCAGCAGAGTCAGACCTGGAACAAGCATGCAGCCAGCAGAGTCACACCTGGAACAAGCATGCAGCCAGCAGAGTCACACCTGGAACAAGCATGCAGCCAGCAGAGTCACACCTGGAACAAGCATGCAGCCAGCAGAGTCACACCTGGAACAAGCATGCAGCCAGCAGAATCACCCCTGGAACAAGCATGCAGCCAGCGGAGTCACCCCTGGAACAAGCATGCAGCCAGCGGAGTCACCCCTGGAACAAGCATTCAGCCAGCGGAGTCACCCCTGGAACAAGCATGCAGCCAGCGGAGTCACCCCTGGAACAAGCATGCAGCCAGCAAAGTCACACCTGGAACAAGCAGGCAGCCAGCAGAGTCACACCTGGAACAAGCAGGCAGCCAGGGCAGTCACACCTGGAACAAACATGCAGCCAGCAGAGTCACACCTGGAACAAGCATGCAGCCAGCAGAGTCACCTGGAACAAGCATGCAGCCAGCGGAGTCACACCTGGAACAAGCATGCAGCCAGCGGAGCCACACCTGGAACAAGCATGCAGCCAGCGGAGCCACACCTGGAACAAGCATGCAGCCAGTGCAGTCACACCTGGAACAAGCATGCAGCCAGTCACACCTGGAACAAGCATGCAGACACACCTGGAACAAGCATGCAGACACACCTGGAACAAGCATGCAGCCAGCGGAGTCACCCCTGGAACAAGCATGCAACCAGCAGAGTCAGACCTGGAACAAGCATGCAACCAGCAGAGTCAGACCTGGAACAAGCATGCAACCAGCAGAGTCAGACCTGGAACAAGCATGCAGCCAGCAGAGTCAGACCTGGAACAAGCATGCAGCCAGCAGAGTCAGACCTGGAACAAGCATGCAGCCAGCAGAGTCACACCTGGAACAAGCATGCAGCCAGCAGAGTCACACCTGGAACAAGCATGCAGCCAGCAGAGTCACCCCTGGAACAAGCATGCAGCCAGCGGAGTCACCCCTGGAACAAGCATGCAGCCAGCGGAGTCACCCCTGGAACAAGCATGCAGCCAGCGGAGTCACCCCTGGAACAAGCATGCAGCCAGCGGAGTCACCCCTGGAACAAGCATGCAGCCAGCGGAGTCACCCCTGGAACAAGCATGCAGCCAGCGGAGTCACCCCTGGAACAAGCATGCAGCCAGCGGAGTCACCCCTGGAACAAGCATGCAGCCAGCGGAGTCACCCCTGGAACAAGCATGCAGCCAGCGGAGTCACCCCTGGAACAAGCATGCTGCCAGCGGAGTCACACCTGGAACAAGCATGCTGCCAGCAGAGTCACACCTGGAACAAGCATGCATCCAGCAGAGTCACACCTGGAACAAACATGCAGCCAGCAGAGTCACACCTGGAACAAGCATGCAGCCAGCAGAGTCACACCTGGAACAAGCATGCAGCCAGCAGAGTCACACCTGGAACAAGCATGCAGCCAGCAGAGTCACACCTGGAACAAGCATGCAGCCAGCAGAGTCACACCTGGAACAAGCATGCAGCCATCAGAGTCACACCTGGAACAAGCATGCAGCCAGCAGAGTCACACCTGGAACAAGCATGCAGCCAGCAGTCACACCTGGAACAAGCATGCAGCCAGCAGTCACACCTGGAACAAGCATGCAGCCAGCAGTCACACCTGGAACAAGCATGCAGCCAGCAGAATCACACCTGGAACAAGCATGCAGCCAGCGGAGTCACCCCTGGAACAAGCATGCAGCCAGCGGAGTCACCCCTGGAACAAGCATGCAGCCAGCGGAGTCACCCCTGGAACAAGCATGCAGCCAGCAAAGTCACCCCTGGAACAAGCATGCAGCCAGCGGAGCCACACCTGGAACAAGCATGCAGCCAGTGCAGTCACACCTGGAACAAGCATGCAGCCAGTCACACCTGGAACAAGCATGCAGACACACCTGGAACAAGCATGCAGACACACCTGGAACAAGCATGCAGCCAGCGGAGTCACCCCTGGAACAAGCATGCAGCCAGCGGAGTCAGACCTGGAACAAGCATGCAACCAGCAGAGTCAGACCTGGAACAAGCATGCAACCAGCAGAGTCAGACCTGGAACAAGCATGCAACCAGCAGAGTCAGACCTGGAACAAGCATGCAACCAGCAGAGTCAGACCTGGAACAAGCATGCAACCAGCAGAGTCAGACCTGGAACAAGCATGCAGCCAGCAGAGTCAGACCTGGAACAAGCATGCAACCAGCAGAGTCAGACCTGGAACAAGCATGCAACCAGCAGAGTCAGACCTGGAACAAGCATGAAGTCAGCAGAGTCACAGCTGGAACAAGCATGCAGCCAGCAGAGTCACACCTGGAACAAGCATGCAGCCAGCAGAGTCACACCTGGAACAAGCATGCAGCCAGCAGAGTCAGACCTGGAACAAGCATGCAGCCAGCAGAGTCAGACCTGGAACAAGCATGCAGCCTGCAGAGTCACACCTGGAACAAGCATGCAGCCAGCAGAGTCACACCTGGAACAAGCATGCAGCCAGCAGAGTCACACCTGGAACAAGCATGCAGCCAGCAGAGTCACACCTGGAACAAGCATGCAGCCAGCAGTCACACCTGGAACAAGCATGCAGCCAGCAGAATCACCCCTGGAACAAGCATGCAGCCAGCGGAGTCACCCCTGGAACAAGCATGCAGCCAGCGGAGTCACCCCTGGAACAAGCATGCAGCCAGCGGAGTCACCCCTGGAACAAGCATGCAGCCAGCGGAGTCACCCCTGGAACAAGCATGCAGCCAGCGGAGTCACCCCTGGAACAAGCATGCAGCCAGCGGAGTCACCCCTGGAACAAGCATGCAGCCAGCGGAGTCACCCCTGGAACAAGCATGCAGCCAGCGGAGTCACCCCTGGAACAAGCATGCAGCCAGCGGAGTCACCCCTGGAACAAGCATGCAGCCAGCGGAGTCACCCCTGGAACAAGCATGCAGCCAGCGGAGTCACCCCTGGAACAAGCATGCAGCCAGCGGAGTCACCGCCTGGAACAAGCATGCAGCCAGCGGAGTCACCCCTGGAACAAGCATGCAGCCAGCGGAGTCACCCCTGGAACAAGCATGCAGCCAGCGGAGTCACCCCTGGAACAAGCATGCAGCCAGCAGAGTTACACCTGGAACAAGCATGCAGCCAGCGGAGTCACACCTGAAACAAGCGTGTAGCCAGCGGAGTCATCCCTGGAACAAGCATGCAGCCAGCGGAGTCACCCCTGGAACAAGCATGCAGCCAGCGGAGTCACCCGTGGAACAAGCATGCAGCCAGCGGAGTCACACCTGGTACAAGCATGCAGCCAGCGGAGTCACACCTGGAACAAGCATGCAGCCAGTCACACCTGGAACATGCATGCAGCCAGCAGAGTCATACCTGGAACAAGCATGCAGCCAGCAGAGTCACACCTGGAACAAGCATGCAGATAGTCACACCTGGAACATGCATGCAGCCAGCAGAGTCATACCTGGAACAAGCATGCAGCCAGCAGAGTTACACCTGGAACAAGCATGCAGCCAGCAGAGTCACACCTGGAACAAGCATGCAGCCAGCGGAGTCACACCTGGAACAAGCATGCAGCCAGCGGTGTCACACCTGGAACAAGCATGCAGCCAGAGTCACACCTGGAACAAGCATGCAGCCAGCAGAGTCACACCTGGAATAAGCATGCAGCCAGCGGAGTCACACTAGGTACAAGCATGCAGCCAGCAGAGTCACACCTGGAACAAGCATGCAACCAGCAGTGTCACACCTGGAACAAGCATGCAGCCAGCAGTGTCACACCTGGAACAAGCATGCAGCCAGCAGTGTCACACCTGGAACAAGCAAGCAGCCAGCAGAGTCACACCTGGAACAAGCATGCAGCCAGCAGAGTCACACCTGGAACAAGCATGCAGTCAGAGTCACCCCTGGAACAAGCATGCAGCCAGCGGAGTCACACCTGGAACAAGCATGCAGCCATCAGAGTCACACCTGGCACAAGCATGCAGCCAGCAGAGTCACACCTGGCACAAGCATGCAGCCAGCAGAGTCACACCTGGCACAAGCATGCAGCCAGCAGAGTCACACCTGGAACAAGCATGCAGCCATCAGAGTCACACCTGGAACAAGCATGCAGCCATCAGAGTCACACCTGGAACAAGCATGCAGCCAGCAGAGTCACACCTGGAACAAGCATGCAGCAAGCGGAGTCACACCTGGAACAAGCAATGCAGCCAGCAGAGTCACACCTGGAACAAGCATGCAGCCAGCAGAGTCACACCTGGAACAAGCATGCAGCCAGCAGAGTCACACCTGGGACAAGCACGCAGCCAGCGGAGTCACACCTGGAACAAGCACGCAGCCAGCGGAGTCACACCTGGGACAAGCACGCAGCCAGCGGAGTCACACCTGGAACAAGCATGCAGCCAGCAGAGTCACACCTGGGACAAGCAAGCAACCAGCAGAGTCACACCTGGGACAAGCACGCAGCCAGCGGAGTCACACCTGGGACAAGCATGCAGCCAGCGGTGTCACACCTGGGACAAGCACGCAGCCAGCACACCTGCTTGGGGGGAGGAGTCTGTGTCTGGGATATGCTCCTCTGCTGCAGCTGCAGAGTGACACAATGTTCTGAAGCTTCTTGTCGTCACTAGTACCCTCACTGTGACTTTCCTGCATGCTGGCTGCTGATTTGCATTCTGCTGACCTGCAGGAAAATCTTCCCAGCTAGACGCACTTCTCCCCGATCTCTCCTGTGGGCCGGCTGAGCACTTTGCGTTTCGCGCCTCGGCTGAGCTCATTCGCTGTGACAGCTGCTGGGAACCGGCTCCAGCCAGACGCTTCTTAAAGGAGAATTACAGCAGAACCATTTCACTGAAAACAAACCTGCTGAAGGAGGCTGAAGTGACCTCACTGAGCACAGAAATAATCATTTCATCCAGTTCCATACGAGCCGACGCGTTTCACCGTCACGATTATTTGTGTACACAGTATAAAAACAAAGTGCAGAAATACGCAGGCTAAACGTCTACATATTTACCAGCATAATAAGAAGCATTGTAGAATCACTTGTGGCGCTGAACTCTCGCACAGGACAGAAAGAAAACACAGAGAAATGCCCCCTTTATGTCTAATTCCCCCCTCATCTGTGTCTAATCACAAGTGTAATTTGCTCTCTCCCCTGTGTCAGCTGGCTGCCTCAGCAGAGTAGCTAAATGGTAAACACAGGATGTAAACCCTATGTCAGCTTCCATGAAAGCAGGAAGTAGACACACTGCAGATTTATTGCAGGATTTGTATCAGCTGTAACAAATATTTTTTTTCTGTAAAGCTTATTATGCTGTTGCTTATCTTTTAGAGCACAGAGGACGTTCTGAGTTCTGGTGCGCTTTAGGAACTAAACTGTTCAAAGAAACAAATCAAATCTTAACTGATGCATATGGCAAAAATTTGCACACCCTTTATTTGTCCACTGAAAACCTTTTGCCTGACTAGGGCCCCAACAGCCGCCAGGAACGCTCACCTGCTGACTACTGTACTATGCGTAATCATTTCCTGAGGGCCAGTTCATAAAAGCTTCTGTGCCAGAAGAGCGCTTCCCAGAGTGCGAAATATGCAAAACAGACGCCCTGCTTCCCAGTTCACACACGCCGTACTCACCATTAGTGCTGCCCTTGAAATACGCATCACCGAGAACAAGTCAAAGAAAGAAAAAAAAAAAAAAAAAGAGAGAGCGAGGAAAAAAAAAAAAGGACTTTAAAATTAGTTTTCTCAAAAACTACAAAGAAACAAAAGTTTTAAAAGGACAACTGTAATGAAGCGATATGGAGGCTGCCATATTTATTTCCTTTTAAACAATACCTGTTGCCTGGCTGTCCTGCTGTTCCTCTGCCTCTAATACTTTCAGCCATAGCCCCTGAACAAGCATGCAGGACAGCCAGGCAACTGGCATTGTTTAAAAGGAAATAAATATGGCAGCGTCCATATCCCTCTCATTACAGCTTGGTAAAACGGCATTTTGGTGCGGTACACTTTAATATAGAGAGTTCTGAGTTCTGTATACACATTTTATCAGTTTATACATTCTAAGGGCTCGTTCCCACTGCAGGCTTTTATTATTTTTTTTTAGACGCGGGTGATTTTTAAAATCGCCCACCAAACGCTTGTGCAATGAATTTCTATGGGAAGGTTCATAGCGCGGGTCGTGTGCTGTCCGTTCAGTAAAGCGGTGCGTGGACCGTTTTTGAGGCGATTCCGCCTCAAAGGAAAGTATAGGAGAAATGCAAAACGCTCACATAATCGCTTTGTGTAGCGATTGCGTTCGCATTTTTAAGAATAAATACATTGCATATATTCTTTTCCGGGTCAAAGAGTTCACTTCCTGACTTGCTCCAGGGTGTGAATTACAAATCCGCTCGGAAAAAACGCTTAGGAAACCGCTAAGTACAAAAACGAATCGCCCACCATAACGCTGGGAATCGGAAAAAAGAGACACCTCAAAAGCAGCCCAATGCAGACGGACAGGCGAGCCAAACGCAATGTGAACAAGGCCTAACAGACAGTGTGGGGTCCGGCCTCCCAAGCCTCTCTAACCCCTTGTGGGCCACACAGGCTGATATAGCCAGAATATGGAGCCCGGACTGTGTGGGGCTCCGCACCCCGAGCTATACCAGCCTGCATGGTCCATGGTGAGGGGGGCATCTGGAAGAGAGAGGCGGCAACACCTCCCCCCTCTCCTGCAAAGCCCTTGTCCATACCATGAGGGGCTCTGTTCCCACCTCTGTATAGAAGAAGTATACAGAAAACTTGGAACACACTATATGTTAATGTGTACTGCAGAAAAACGTCATTTACGGAGTTTCAAAAAAAACCAAAAAAAAACAACAATCATTTTTTCTTTGGATTTCTTAAAATCGATTCAATAACGACTAGGTCTTTTTGATTTTTCTTTGACTTGCTCCCACTTTTCCTCCTAACTAATCTGGTTTGAGTGAACTTTATTTTTGTAATTTATGCAAAAAATGGTTTACAATCGCAGCATTCGTAATCTTGAAAAGTCAATTCAATTTCAAAATTGTAATGTGTCATCGTGATATTTTTTTGCTAAACTAGATCATTGCAATCATCACCTTCCATCATGGCCAGGTTGGACCGTTGCTGCAATGCACAAACCTAACAGCAGAACCTTTTTTGGTCAGGTATTAACGGCAGGCATCTGCTGCCCAATACAGCGGGTTCCGCCACAGGCCCCCGGACTGGTACTGCGTATCCACACAACACAGGTACGTTTCCCGGGCAACATGGACCGCACCTGATAAATATTTATCTGACCAGAACTACCTAAAGGTGGCCACTAACGATCCAATTTCTAGTGAAAGATCGTTCGAGCAATCAGAAAATTCGGATCGGAAGGAAAATCGTTCACTACACCATCAACAAACCAATCTTTGCTTCCCATCTATCACAACCAACAAAAAAATCCAAATTTTGACTTGACGAAAATCCAATCGGATCACTATTTTTATAATCGTTTGTAATGGATTGTGCCCATCAACGGAGATTATTTACAATCAATCCGATCCGAATTTCTGATCGCCCGAACAATGTTTCGCTAGAAATTGGACCACTGGCCACCCTAAGGTTGGTGCTCAGTAGCCATTAGCAGTGTTAAGGTGGCCACTAACGGTCCAACCTCTAGCGAAAAATCGTTTGAGCGATCAGAAATTCTAATCGAAAGTGAAATCGTTCACAACACCTACAACGAACCAATCTTTGCTTCCTATCACAAACAACTAGGAAATTCAAATTTTGGTTCGACAAAAATCCAATCGGATGACTAATTTTATAATCGTTCATAATTGGTTATGCCCATCAACTGAGATTGTTTACAACCAATCCGAACAGAATTTCTGATCGCTCGAACGACTTTCGCTATAAATTGCACCGTTAGTGGCCACCTTAACTGATTCTTTAATTTTTACAATGAAAGGCCTGGAACCCAGTAGAACCTTACAGCAAATCCTTCTGACTTCCCAGATGGTAGCGGATAGGACATATATTCCAGAACGCACGTACATGTTAGATGGCCCCTCCCACTGTCCCTCTTATTACAGATTGTACATGGCACAATGTGTGGCGGACAGACCAATATTTACCAGCAGAATTCGCTTGTGACCAACAGACAAGGCGATCATCCTGATTGGATGTCATGCCAATCTGTGAATGCGGTCTTGTGTGTAGGGGCCCTGGGGGATCCGGTGGGAAGAATTCTCTGCCACATAATAGGGTCACCACGCTGGCTCAGGCTCTGTGGTCTGCAGTAATTGGTGCGACACAAAGACTTATTACTGCTGATCGCGTCAGTCTGACGGGTAACGCCAAGTCTCCTGCGGGCTGACAAGTTACCTGGCAGTGGCTGATAGCTTCATGCTGCGCAGATAACACGCCGACGGACGTTCCTACGCAAACCAGGAGTCAGGAAAATGGCAGCAAGAATACAAATATTGTACTTTCTCAATCCATCTGACAGGTCTGCAATTACCGCAGCACCGGTCTCAGTCTACAGGGGGCGCTGCAGGTGACATCTCAAACTGCAACTTCAGATTCTAAAAAATCCTTACCAAATTAAAGTGAAGCATTCATTATAATTTAAAAATGTACCTGAACTCTTGCACAGGACGTGAGGAAAACAAAGAGAAATCCACCCTGTGTGTATTTACAAACAAACACAGAACATTTATATTGCGCTTTTCTCCTGGCGGACTCAAAGCGCCAGAGCTGCAGCCACTAGGACGCGCTCTATAGGCAGTAGCAGTGTTAGGGAGACTTGCCCAAGATCTCCTACTGAATAGGTGCTGGCTTACTGAACAGGCAGAGCCGAGATTCGAACCCTGGTCTCCTGTGTCAGAGGCAGAGCCCTTAACCATTACACTATCCAGCCACATATCAATATTGTCCGACCATTACCGCCACACACCCGATTGATCACGATGGCCTGACCTCTTGCTGCATGTCTGATCGATAAATAAATGCAAACAATATCAGTACAAAATTGCTCTTGGAGGCACAGATTTTCATCCAATTTGATAATTTATCGAATAGGATGGCCTATCGGCCGCCAAGTTGAGACATGTATGGTCATCTTAAATATACAATTGGTGAGGTTTAGAGGGGAGAGCCTCATCTTCAACTAATCACAAGTGTAGTTTGATCTCTCAGCTGTGTCAGCACAGAAATTCGGCAGTCCTTAGCAGATACAACTACTATGTAAACACAGGATGTTAACCCTTTGTCTGCTTCCATGAAAGCAGGAAGTAGACACTGCAGATTTATTGCAGGATTTGTATCGGCTGTAAAGAATTTTTTTTTTTTAAAGGTCATTATGTTGTTGGTTATCTTTTAGAACAGAGAGAAAGTTCTGAGTTAAGGTGCGCTTTAAACCTCAGTGTACCCCAACATAGGATCGGCGATTTAACAGGTAAAACACCTGTTTGAAATGTACAGTATTCTTCAAATCTTCCCCCCCCCCCCCCCCCCATTGTCGGTAAAATCGATGTGGCATTTTTGCCCAAAGCCTCGCCCAAAAAGTCCTGAGCTCTGGGGCCATTCCCGCCGATGCTTCCGGGGGGGCCTATCATGTCGTGGCTGCCCAGCAGGGGGCGGGCCATGGAAACAGGTGGGAGTGGCTACAGTACTCCAGACTTTTTCAGCTGGGCTTCAGGCTAAAACCTTGGAGGGAGTGTTCAAGACTAATCTCCATTTCCTGGCAAACAGGTGCGTTATTTACCCCTTCAATCACCAATTGTATATTTAAGGTGACCATACATGTCTCAACTTGGCGGCCGATACACCATTCTATTTGATAATTATCAAATTGGATGAAAATCTGTGCCGCCAAGAGCAATTTTGTACCGAAATAGTTTGCATTTATCGATCGGACATGCTGCAAGAGGTCAGGCCGTCGTGATCAATCGGGTGTGTGGCGGTAATGGCGTCTGGCGAGCAATATTGGAATGCGCGACAAAGGCGACAAAACCCCCAGCGCTGTCCCCCTAATGTCAAAATGTGCCCCCCTGATGCTCTATACTGTACCTGTCCACGTGTCTCTGTCCACAATCTGCATACACGTGCCCCGCATGGCTGCGGGAGTGGGCAGGTGTGTGGATTGTGGGCGGAGCCTGGAGCCAGCTGCAGACACGTGCCCCGCCTTGGCTGCGGGAGTAGGCACGTGTGTGACGTCTATGCGGATTGTGAGCGGAGCCTGGAGCCAGCTGCAGACACCTTCCCCGCCTTGGCTGCGGGAGTAGGCACGTGTGTGACGTCTATGCGGATTGTGAGCGGAGCCTGGAGCCAGCTGCAGACACGGACAGGTAAAGTATAGTGCACCGGAGGGGACATTTGACATTAGGGGGGACATTGTCAGACCCGACGAGGAGGATGTGGCGTCACAATCGATTCCTGTTCGATTTTAGCATGAAATCGATCGGGAATTGGTCTGAAGTGTATCGGCAGCCGACAGATCCCTCTCCGATCAGATTCGAACAGGCCTTGGCCGATTCTGCCCATCATCGCCTGATATATGGCTACCTTAAAGGACCTCGGTCGTGAAAATCTTAAAAATTTAAAATATATGTAAACTGTACAATTAAGAAGTATGTTTCTCCCAGAGTAAAATGAGCCATGCATTACTTTTCTCCTATGTTGCTGTCACTTACAGTAGGTAGTAGAAATCTGACAGAACCAACAGGTTTTGGACTAGCCCATCTTCTCATGGGGGGTTCACAGGGATTTCCTCATTTTTAAAATGTACGTAGTGAATGGTAGTTGCTCCGTCCAACTGCCAAAATAGTGTGCAGCAAGCAGCGAGGCTGGACAGCATCTTTATATAAATGTTTTTTTCAGGGAGTGTCTTTATAAAGAATAAAGGTTATGCTGAGAATCCTCCATGAAGAGATGGACTAACCCAAAACCTGTCGGTTCTGTCAGACTTCTACTACCTACTGTAAGTGACAGCAACATAGGAGAAAAGTAATTTATGGCTCATTTTACTCTGGAAGAAACGTACTTATTTGTATGTGTTTTAAAATGTAATATTTTCGTGACGGTTCCTCTTTAACAATAAGAATTGTATCTACAGACTGCGCTCCTTGCTGGGACAGGGGGACCCCCACAATGCACAGAAGACCGGAACATGCATTAAACAGAACAGAAACAAACATGAAGATAAACACGACTGCGTCCGACGCTGAGGCCGGGCGATTTGTCCATTATGTCATTCTGAATGAAGAGTAAACTGATAACATCACTCCTCTCCATTAGGAGATCCCTCTGGAACAATCAGCTCCTCGTCTGAGATCCTTGGCGTCATAATTAATGTGTGCGGTACTTAAGGCAGCAATCTGCAGCACTTGTGTAACGTAATGGGGAGGGGGGAGGGGGAGGGGGGGGCATTACTCAGAGTCACTCCAGGAAAGCACAACCCAAACATCCCAATTATCGGAATAGCGGAGGAAAACCTGCCAAGTCGCCCGCGTCTTCCTACGCAATGAGCCTGTGAACGTTATTCTGTTACACTCCACAAGCATCTACCGTAGAAATGACCAATCAGAGGATAATCATTCTGGCTTGTGTGCAAATTTCATGCAAATTGTAGGCCGCTTGGAAATGGGTCATTCACATGCACTTCCTAATTAATCTGATGGGCCTAGTCCCAATGCATATAATTGTAGTAGTGATGACCATAATCTGCTAATTACGACTACCTCATATACTCGTGTATAAGCCTAATTTTTCTGCACAAAAAAAAATGTGCTAAAAAGTTACCCCCCTGCCGGTTATATGCGAGTCAGTGGAGCAGAGCGGATGGTGGAGCAGATGTTGTTACTGGCAGAGGAGTGTAAGGATTGTGCACTAGTGATCTATTGCCAGCTGGCTTCCTGCTGTGTCCCCCCCCCATCCCCTGCAGCATGGTGTGCAGAGTGCGCTGCTCAAGACTACCTGTGTCCCCTGGCTTGTGGAGCGGAGCGTGCAAGCAGCATGTCAGCGGTGCAATGATCGGGGATTCTTCCTGTGTGGCAATCACTGTGTCTCATATCTATGACGCCATCTAGTGGTGTCTTCAGACACAGCTGTATTATCCTTGGGGCACATCTGCCTATGGGGAGGGGGCTGGCTTGTACTGGGGGGACATCTGGCAACTGTGGAGGGGGCTATATGGGGGAGGGGCTTATACACGACTCGATCACTTTTCCTGGTTTCTGAGGGAAAAGTGGGGACCCCGGCTTATACATAGGCAGGCTTATATATATGCGAGTATATAAGGTACGTGAAATTTCACTTTACATTTTGCAATTATAGCCACACTTAAGTTTTGGAAATTCAATTGATTTTGCGTAATTCTTTCATAATTTTGTGTAATTTCACGTCACTTCCCACATACTTTAGCAGTTAATACCAAAGCCCTTACACGAGCTATCATAACCAAAGTAGCTACGTATGTTAAGTGGAATAGTGGGAACACATACAAAAAACCTGTCGTTTCTGAGAAAATCGATTTTAAAAATGCAAAGGAAAAATGTGTGTTAATTGCAAAATGTCATTTTACTGAGTTTAAAAAAAACATTGTTCCTTTGTTTTTATAAAAATAGATTTTCTCACAACCTACAAGTGGTTTTTTTTTTTTTTTACTTGCTCCCACTGTTGCCCTGAACACACACAGCATGTCTGGTGACAGCATTACTTGCCGTCAGAGGGCTGCTCTCGTCTTTATGCAGACAGGGTTAACTATTACTGAATAAAAATCGGTGCTGCCTGCCGCGTGCATGCCGATCGATGATGCGGCAATTTCGTGCAGAGCATGTCGATTGGACATGCTGGAGGACGTAGGGCCGTTGTGGTCGATCGGAAGCAAGCAATATCAGGACGATCGACAGATACTCTGCCGCTGTCCCCTAAATGTTAAATGTGCCGCCCACGGTGCCCGGTTCACTGTACTTTACCTATCTGCGTCCGCTGCAATCCCCATACCTACACCCCACGTGGTTACCGGAGTGACATGGGCATGTGTGACGTCACACCGGTCCAATCAGGTGTGTCTGGCCTGGTAATAATACATACAGGTAGTCCCCGGTTAACGACTAAGATAGAGAGAGAGACTGTAGGTTCGTTCTTAACCTGAATCTGTTCTTAAGTCGGAACATTGTGCCATCTCTGTCCCCTGTACCTCCTCTGTGCCTCCAGTGTCCCCCTCTGTGTCACCTCTGCCCCCTGTACCTGCTTATACAAGTTTAAAATTCATTTTTTCTTTGAAAATTTTTAAACACTTCAGCCTAACTGGCCAAAAATTTTCGTCCAGTTAGGCTGCGCGGCTTTTCCGAGATCAAAAATTTCCCCGTCTTCATACTTCTTCCTGGGAGCGAGATCGATCACTCCCAGGACTTTTTGACTGTGGCCATCTGGTGGCCAAATAGCAAACTACACCAAAAAACACTTTGCACTGAATAAATACATTTTGAAACATTTAAAATCCTGTTTACCTCCCACACCAAAAAATACCCACATACAAGATTTAATTTAAAAAAAAAAATTACATTAATAAAAAAACAAAACAAAACATAAATAGTTACCTAAGGGTGTAAACTTTTAAAATATTCATGTCAAAGGAGTATATCAATATGATTTATTAAAATTATGGGCTTCTAAATAGTGATGGACGCAAATTGAAAAAATGCACCTTTATTTCCAAATTAAATATTGGCGCCATACATTGTGATAGGGACATAATTTAAATGGTGTAATAAGCGGGACAAATTGGTAAATAAAGTACATAGTGTAACGATCGGTGTCAGCACGCAGAGAGAATCTGGTTATTGGCGATCTGCAGTATCAACAAGAATACAGATTTATACCCGATTATTGATGATCTGCAGAATCACTAATAATGCAAGTATAACTAACCTCTGGACACCTATATAGTGTGAGTGTTTGGTGCAACAGTAATGACTTTGAGTAGGACCACCCGAGGAGCAGGTGGTCCTTGGCAGTATGAGAAATACCTCCCTTTGGAAGTGCAGAGATCTTGCAGCAGCCTGAGACATCCAAGGGGGCAGAGTCCCAGGCTAAGTAGCAAGAAGACCCGGTGGCTAGTGACCCCTGGAAGATGGGCGTCACAAGCAGGTCTGGAGAATAACACAAATGATAATACAGTTCCCTAGTCTTGGGTGCGAGGTCCGTGGTCTCAGCACCCTGGAACTAGTCTGGAGTATAACACAAATGATAATACAGTTCCCTAGTCTTTGGGTGTGAGGTCCGTGGTCTCAGCACCCTGGAACTAGTCTGGAGTATAACACAAATGATAATACAATTCCCTAGTCTTTGGGTGCGAGGTCCGTGGTCTCAGCACCCTGGAACTAGTCTGAAGTATAACACAAATGATAATACAGTTCCCTAGTCTTTGGGTGTGAGGTCCGTGGTCTCAGCAACCTGGAACTAGTCTGAAGTATAACACAAATGATAATGCAGTTCCCTAGTCTTTGGGTGTGAGGTTTGCATCTTTTGGGGTACCAATAATAAATGTATTTGTTTAATTCAGACAGTATTTTGAGTCTGCCTTCCGGAGGTAAGTCCACCACTGCCTCCCAGCAAATTTTAAAATTTGTATTACCTTTTATCCTGCTGGCGCCTCTGTTCTCTCTCACGATAATACTGTGTCCACCCCTACTATCCTGATCTACAGAGAGCGACATCTTAATCCTGAGTGAGGACAGGTCTAATCTCCTCACCTGCATCTACAGTGGTTGCCTAAGAGGTAACCCATGTTTGTGAGTATATTCATCTCACACTTACATTTATCCACGGTTTCCAATACATACTACACTATATTGGGCTCTCGGTGTTTCTTATTTATCTCTCTACAAATGATAATACAGTTCCCTAGTCTTTGGGTGTGAGGTCCTTGGTCTCTACACCCTGGAACTAGTCTAAATAATAATACAATAATAAATAGAAGTAATCTGGCTCAGTGTGAATTCCCAGGTCCTCCTGGTTCAAACACACTGTAGGATCTGACTGAGGTCTGAGTGCTTCCACAAAGTGTTTGCAATGGCAGACAACCAGCAACTGGCAAGCAAGCTGTATATATAGTTGCAGGACTCTGCCGCCCCGCCCGAGCCACTCAGCCAATCAGGAGTCCAGCAGGAATCAGCTGATCGTCCTGATCAGCTGATCCATCTCCAGCTGGTATAAAGGTCCTGACTTCTGGCGGGCGCACGCGTAGCTCTCCATGCAGGTGCACTAACAGAGCCAGCCACTCCAGACACACACTGCTGCGTGCAAACCGCCGCGCTGGACGCGGAAACAGCCGCCCCGCTGCCAGTACATGCGGCAGCTTTTCTGCGATCTATCATAGTATCAGACGCATGCTGCTGCATACAAATCGCCGCGCTGGACGCGGAGCCAGCCGCCTTGCTATCAGTACACGCGGCGGCTTTTCTGCGTTTTCTCACACATAGATTTTAATTATGGTAGCATATATTAATTTCAAACTATAATGGCCAAAAGCTGAGCAATAATGATTTTTTTTTCATTTCTTTCTTAATATTCTTGTTAAAATGGATTTAGAATAAATTAATTCTCAGCAAAATGTATCACCCACAGAAAGCCTAATTGGTGGCGGAAAAAACAAGATAGAGATTAATTCATTGTGATGAGTAGTGCTAAAGTTATTGGCAAATGAATGGGAGGTGAAAGTTGCTCAGATGTAAAAAAAAAAATCTCAACCCTGTAGGCTGAAGTGGTTAAAATCGATTTTTCAAAAGTCCAATTTGAAAAAAAAAAAAATGTTTTGACTTGTTCCCATGGAAACACAGAATCCATGCCGTTCATATTGGTGGATCGTTCGTAAGTCAGGGACTACCTGTATATCCTTTATAGACTTAGATAATAAAAAAAATATGGTTTCTCAAAACATCAGTTTATCAGCGCTGTCTGCAGAGCCAATTACTGCAGGCTACGGACTTCCTGTTCATAAGTCGGGGGCAGAAACAGCTCTGGCACTGACCCCACGTACAAAAGCGGGGTTTCACCTTAAGGCCTGGAACCCCCTAGAGAGCTTTTTTGAGTGTTTAGGGATTGCTTTAAATCGCTAGCGATTTCCCTAAACGCTCTGCCAATGTATATAAATGTAACAAGTTCCACAGTAGCGATTGGGATCAGCAAAATCGCAAATTGCAGGACATGCAGCATTTTGGGAGCCATTGCGCTTCAATGTAAAGTATATAATTGCTGGCAAATCGCTTATAAATCGCTACACACATCAATTTGTGTTTGATTTTAAGTTATTGCACACGGTTAAAAAAAAATACTGCAGATTGAAAGGACTAATCAGAATCGCAATTGCTACACAATCGCTGGCATAAAGCTGACACTTTTAAAAATCACTCCCAAAATCGCGGAAAAACGCTCATGAAATCGCTTACAAAAGGCTCATTAAAAACCGCTAGCGAGAAAGAAAACTTCTGACTAATAAAAATTAAAAATCATCTGATTTTCCAGCAGACCGGAGTCACCGTAATGTTTCCCAAGTAAGCAGAGCATTCTGGGTAGTTTGAGTCATTATTGCCGGAGTCACCTTTGCAGCGGGAGGGGGTGGGGGGGGGGGCGCCGTGTGACAGCCACCCCTGCTGAGGGCTTCTGGGTAAAAGAATTCCACACTCCAAAGATTACCGCTGTGAAATGACCCGCATGGCCAGGAATCCCTCAATCGCTGCCAGTTCAGCCCACCTTATACACGGGTCTCCAAACTCTTGTGAAGCTTGATTAACTACTTAACGACCGTGGACGCGGCGGCAGCCTCAGGATCGCTCAACGCCAATTGGCGTGAAGTCCTGGGGCGGGGTTTTGCAAGAGATCGGCTGATGCCTATGACAGCCGATCGTGGCGATTGGCTGGCGGGGGGAGGGAGGAAGGGCGGGCTTTCCATACACACACAAAAAGTGAAATTTATTTTAAAAAAACCATAAATAAATTAAAATAAATAAATAGAAATATGGACGCCTCCCTATCGCTCTCACTAGATTTCTCCTTTAAAGACCCTTGAAGACAATTCCCAACCATCTGCCAAATGAAGGGGAAAGATCGTTTTTAATAACATTACATTGCAAAACGACTTGTGTAGAGCTGATAGCTGTCACATAAATTGTTTTAATTAAGGTGGAATGTTACTGCGGGCGCAATCTCCTGCCAGACCCTCAGCAGCTGAGCTTAATGTCATTTACAGATTAGCTGATGTCACTGATCATTAAATCTACGTCACCTAATGCAGCTCCCCCTGGTGGTCAAGCCTGGACTCCACAAGACCTGTGAAGGTGTCCTGTGGTATCTGACTATATATCTATAATACATAGAATACACTATCAGCCTATAATGTAGTGCAGCTCCCCCTTGAGGTTAGGCCTGGACTCCACAAGACCTGTGATGGTGTCCTGTGGTATCTGACTATATATAATACAGATAATACACTATCAGCCTATAATGTAGTGCAGCTCCCCCTGGTGGTCATGCCTGGGCTCCACACCACCTGTGAAGGTGTCCTGTGGTATCTGACTATATATCTATAATACATATAATACACTATCAGCCTATAATATAGTGCAGCTCCCCCTGGTGGTCAGGCCTGGACTCCACAAGACCTGTGAAGGTGTCCTGTGGTATCTGACTATATATCTATAATACATATAATATACTACCAGCCTATAATATAGTGCAGCTCCCCCTGGTGGTCAGGCCTGGACCCCACAAGACCTGTGAAGGTTTCCTGTGGTATCTGAATATACTGTATATCTATAATACATATAATACACTATCTATAATATACTATCAGCCTATAATATAGTGCAGCTCCCCCTGGTGGTCAGGCCTGGACTTGACAAGACCAGTGAAGGCCTCCTGTGGTATCTGACTATATATCTCACTGGCGCACGGAAGGGGGTATTTCGGGGTTCTGGACCCCCCGCGACCGGAAGGATGTGTGTGCGGCGCTGCGGGGGGCCTCGCTTGCTGCTAGCGGCGGGCGTAGGGCAGAGCTGCAGGGAGAGAAGACTTTCCACTTACGGTGCCTGGATCCTGCGCGGCTTCCATCTACTTCCTGTCCCGGCGTCTGTCGCTATGGTAACACCGCCCCCTGTGATGACGTACCGCATGTCATCACAGGGGGAGCTCTTACCGATGCGACGCACGCCGGGACAAGCAGAAGATAGAAGCTGCGTGCAGGATGAAGGCAGGTAAGTGGAAACTCCTCTCTCCCCGCTCCCCCCCCCCCGCCTACCTATCTAACCTATACTGGGGCATATACCTATCTAACCTATACTGGGGCATATACCTATTTAACCTATACTGGGGCATATACCTATCTAACATATACTGGGGCATATACCTATCTAACATATACTGGGGCATATACCTATCTAACCTATACTGGGGCATATACCTATCTAACATATACTGGGGCATATACCTATCTAACATATACTGGGGCATATACCTAGCTAAACTATACTGGGGGGGCATATACCTAGCTAATCTATACTGGGGCATATAACTATCTAACCTATACTGGGGGACATATACCTATCTAATCGATACTGGGGCTGGGGGACATATACCTATCTAATCTATACTGGGGGACATATACCTATCTAAGCTATACTGGGGGACATATACCTATCTAATCTATACTGGGGCCAACTATATGGGCTACCTATACTTGGCTGGCTACCTATACTGCGGGCACCTATACCTGTCTCCACATTGGGGCGCATTTTACGCCCTCGCCCTGGGTGCAATTTAGCCTAGAAACTGCTAGTATTTGGCTCCACGCACATCATTTTTGGCCACGCCCACATGCCGCTTTCAGGAATCCCCCCTTGAAAATCCTGGATTTGCCCCTGTATCTATAAGGGCCCGTTTCCACTTGTGCGGTGTGAATCGCCTCGGTAAAAATTCGCATGCGGATGCGAATTTCGCATGCGGGTGTATGTGAATTTTCATGCGAATTTGCATAAAAATTCGCATGAATGACGCTGAATGCAAATTTAATCATGGCAGTGCCGGTGTGCATTTCCATTGATTTCCATGCGAATTCGCATGAAAATTCGCATAACAAAGCTGCAGGCGATTTCCCTATTAAATACATTAGTGGCGATTCGCATGCATTCCACACGCAGGCGAATTCTGAGGGCTCGGCCGTGCAGAAAAATCCTGCACAGAAAAACGCTCAGGAAAACTGACAAGTGGAAACATGCTTATCCACTTGTATTGGCTGTGCGAATCTGCATGCAGGATAGTGGATACGGGCCCTAATACATATAATACACTATCAGCCTATAATATAGTGCAGCTCCCCCTGGTGGTCGGGCCTGGACTCCACAAGACCTGTGAAGGTGTCCTGTGGTATCTGACTATATATCTATAATACATATAATACACTATCAGCCTATAATATAGTGCAGCTCCCCCTGGTGGTCAGGCCTGGACTCCACAAGACCTGTGAAAGTGTGCTGTGGTATCTGGCTATATATCTATAATACATATAATACACTATCAGCCTATAATATAGTGCAGCGCCTCCTGGTGGTCAGGCCTGGACTCCACAAGACCTGTGAAGGTGTCCTGTGGTATCTGACTATATCTCTAGACTACATACTGTATAATATACTATCAGCATATAATATAGAGCAGCTCCCCCACGGTGATCAGGACTGGGGTGACTACCATAGTCATATGTCTATGTATGTATCGAGCAGTGTATGTATCTTAGTCTAGGGCCAATTTGGAGGAAGCCAATTAACTTGGAGTGCCTGGAGGAAACCCGCGTAGACACGGGGAGGACATACAAACTCCGTGCAGATAGTGCCCTGGCTGGGATTGGAACCAGAGACCAAGTACTAACCACTACGCCACAGCGCTGCCCAGCATATGATCATCCTACTAGGTAATAGGTATATGCAAATCATTTTCAAACTAGTTTCTAACTAATTCAGTTTTCTCGAATTTCGAATGATGTGTTTCTGCAATTCCTGGAATTATAAACAATTTACGGTAAGTGACTTTGAACGAGGGACGATCGTCGGCGCAAGAAGAACTACTGCTAGCATCTTTAAAATGATGACTCTTAAGGTGGCCACTAACGATCCAATTTCTAAAGAAAAATTGTTCATTACACCATCAACGAACCAATCTTTGCTTCCTATCTATCCCAACCAATCAAGAAAATTCAAATTTTGGTTTGACAAAACTCTTATCGGACGACTATTTTTATAATCATTCATAATCGATTGTGCCCATTAACTGAGATTATTTTCAACCAATCCAATCAGAATTTCTGATCGCTTGAACGATTTTTCGGTAGAAATTGGACCATTAATGGCCAGCTTTATGTTGGCCACTAATGATCCAATCTATGTAATAGAAGGGAACTGCATAAAATTATCCATTCCATATACGGACTCAATTTTTCCTTCTACTATATAGGATTTGGTAAAATTGGATGAAAAATATTGGATCATTAGTGGCCACCTTTAGGATTCTCTCGCCCACCGGTATTCTGGGTGTTTAGAGAGTGGAAGTTGAAAAAAAAAAAAACTTTAAAATGATAAGGACTATTCCGGTCAAAAAAGGCTGGTGAACGAGAGAGGTGAAAGGCGAGTAGTACGCATAGTCCGCCGCAACAGAAGAGCAACAACAGGCCAAAATACAGCTGAATTCAATGCAGGTGCATCACAAAGCGTATCCCAACACACAACAAAATGGACTTTGCAAAGAATGGGCTTTAGCAGCAGGAGAGCATCAAGAGTGCCTTTGGTATCACAGAAAAATAGGAAGAGACGCCTGTTGTAGGCCCTTGCCACCATGCTCAAACAGCCTCAAATAATGGTTTGAGGAACATCAGAGTTTAAAATGGATCCGAGATGAAAAACTAACTAGAACAAGTTATTGGTCTATATATATCATTTAAAGTAAAGATGGTTTACACAGCAAATCTAGCTACAAATAGCTTCAACAGTATATGATTTAGTTTTTCCCTGTGATCAAATAAGAGCAGCCATATTCTGCTTATCAGTAAACACAGGCAAGCTGCCCTGTATCTCCACCCCTCAGCTGTGAAAATTCCACTCCTTTCTCTGCCCCCTTGCCTCTGGAAACTCTGGCTGGTAAGGCCTCCTCCTCCTCCTTCTGGGAACCCTCCTTCTCCCCAGACTGAGCTCCCATGAGCACTTGCTACATGGGACTCAGAGTGCCTAGGCGCTGGAGGAGCTGTGGGCGGGGCTTGTTCAGTTTATAGGGAATTAGAGTATTAAAACAAAAAAGTATTTGGCTTGAGGAATGCCCTATAAACTATATGTAAGGGGCACAATTATGCAATGAGTAAAAGTTCATCTCGGATCCACTTTAACCTACTTCCATGGCCAGCTCAGTCCCCTGACCTCAATCGTTTGGAGCATTTGTGGGATGAAGTCAAAAGATCCCTTCAAAGACTGTAAACGCCACCATCCAATCTGAACACTGAGGCGATTTTGCTGTGATCGCGTTTAGTGCCTCTATAGCACTGAAACGCAATCGCCGGGAAATTGCCTGAAAATGGTGCAGGCGACGCGTTTGGGTTTTGCATTTCTGCCCGTTTTTGGGCAGTTTGCTGCGATTAGCGCAAATTGCCCAAGTAAGAATGCGCTAGCGTTTGAGCGTCTTGCCAAAATCACGGCAAAACTCTCCAGTGTGAACGGGGGCTCACAGATGTCTTTTTTTTCAACCAAACTATGTAGCGATCTATGAATGATTTTTCCCCAGAAGTGTGAGAAGTCAGACCGTATCTGTTGTGTCCATTCCAATCGATCATTTATCACACAGTGACGTTTTCTAGTTTACTTTGCTGGACTTTGAGGGTTAGATAAACCGTTTAGAACGTCTCCTTGGTGGTATCCGCTGGGAACGTCGATGTTGAGGGTTTCTCTTCCTCTGATGATTCTATTTTCATTCCTGTATTGTCTTCTGAGTTTCCTGAACACCGTTCCTCATATCTTTTATGTATGTGCGTTATACACGTACGTATGGATGTATATATGTAAATATTTAGATATGCATCTGTGGACTGTATATCCCATCTCAGTACTTGCAGCCCCCTCCCTTAGGAACACGATTTTTTCACTTCCTTTGAGAGATTATAGAATTTTTTGACAAAACTACACTGTTCTGTGTCAGCACGGTCCGAGGTAAATAAGATAATTTGAAAGCCAAAAAATTGGTTTATTTTTCTGAAGTAAAATACACAAAGAAACATTTAAGGTGGCCACACACACGATACAATAACACCTGGTGCTTCCTCCAGCCCCCTGCAGTCTGTGGCCTCCCGCGGTCTCCCTCCAGTCCTGTTAGTTTTGTCGCTGGCAGCCCCAGTAAAGTACCGACTACCATATGGGCACTACTGGTCCTTTGGTGGTGGCCAAGAGCATTCTACACCTGTGCAGTCACTAGCCATAACCAACTGCGCAGGCACAGAACGCTCGCAGCTACGGGAGCACGGCCACAATAGTCTGCAAATAACGGAGCTGACAGCGAAAGAACGGACAGGAAGCCTATGGAGGGAGGCTATCGGCTACAGGAAGCTGCAGGCAAGTATAAATCCTTGTGGTATCAAAGTCTCAGGTACACTTCAAGCCCAGCCTTATAATACAGGCATGTCATGCGCACAATGTACAGTATCCACTGTATGTACCATATTAACCTCTTCCATGTTCGGCAACAGTATATCTATGATCCCTGAGACTTCATCTTAAGGGGCCCATACACCTAACGATTTTCCCGCCGATATACGGCCGATTCGATCACAGTGATCGAATCGGCCTTGAAATCGCCGCGCACGCCGCTGACAGAACGATTGATTTCCGTCCGAAATCGATAGTTCCTGTTGATTCCCGTCGATCCGTCCGTGCGGAAGATTTTTCTCGATCACCGGCGGGTCGGGATTGCGTCGATAGCGGCGTTCGAATTCCCGACGACCGACGCAATACAGCGGGTATACATTACCTGTTCCGGCCGGCGCGAGTCCCCTGGTCCCCGCTGTCTTCTTTCCACGCTGGGTTCCGAACCGGCTGTAGCTAAACAGAACTTCCTGTCCCGGCAGGAAGTTTAAACAATAGAGTGCCCTCTACTGTTTAAAAACTTCCCCTGGACAGGAAGTTCAGTAGCTGCAGGAACGGTCTGGAGACCGAAGCGGAGAAGAAGACAGCGGGGACCAGGGGACTCGCGGCGGCCGGAACAGGTAATTCGATCGGTGAGGGATCTATCCGTTGGTCGAATCTGATGGCAAATCGACCAGTGTATGGCCACCTTTAGCTTCAAAGGCATAGATATACGTACTCCACCACAAGCACCCGAGTCCCCATTGCTGCCTGTTTCGACAATGATCAGTGAATGGGAATACAAGTTCCCAAAGCTGATCACAGTGCCTGTAACGAATGATTATGCCGGTGGTCATTATGAAAGTGACAGTAAAAAAAACAACACATACGCAATACTTACTGTGTACCTGTTTAGAGTGCACAGGAATAAAGTGTGGGAACCGCTGGAGGTCAAACAGTAAAAATACACCTACATACATTTTAATAAATAAATATATCTCCCATTGGTTATTAGCCTTTTACCCCCCACCCATAAAGTTACCAAAATAAAACCATACCTCCCAACTTTTTGAGACGAGAAAGAGGGACACTTAAGCCCCACCCCTGATCACGCCCACATCCCACCCCTAGTCACGTATACCATAAAGATTTCATAAGAAAATATGTTGTTTTATAATTCAAACCGTACTGGTCCTCTCTATCCTGGTTCACTTTCTGTCATATTAACATTTTAAATTTAGTAATATATCAATTTATAGGATGGGAATAAGGTTTAGAGTCAAAGTTCCAGCATTTAAGAAAACAAAAAACAAAATTGTTATTTTAGGGACTTTTTAAAAAAAATAAAATGTATGTATGGCGCTTTATAATTTAAATCAATAATAATAACTAAATGTAAACTCGTAATTCACAATACTTTGCGAAATTTCTGAATTTCATCGGATTCGTAATTCAATAATTTCTACCATCTGTGATCTTCAGCGCATGGCCCAGCTTTGCTCCCTTTTGATCACAGCGATGTTACTTGGCGTTCACTTTGTTTTTACATCAGAGCTGGTTGGTTCTTTGCCTGTTTTCAGCTGTAGTGAAAGAAATTCTATAAACCCCCAATGCTGCCATCTAGTGGTGAGTGGCTCTTATCTGACGTTTCATAACACATGGACACCTATTTATTATTATTTAATACTATTATTTAGTATTTATATAGCGCCAACATCAATTTAGGGGGAAGGCAATTAATATATCTGTATGTTTTTGGTGTATTTGCCTTCTTAAAACAGAAGGAAATCTGCAATAATTCAGCTATAAGTGAACATTTGTGGTTACCCACAATGCACTGCTACTGAATATGCAAATTATCCCTTTTTGCCCTTGGTAAGCCAAGCAAGCATCCAGAACCGCTGGTTTATAGCAAGCCTATAGCTTTAAATTTTACACAGCCATATCAAACCCACATGTAGACAGCCTGTTTCGGGCTTTTGGTCCTCATCAGTACATGGCAGGGATTGATAAGGCTGTATGAGATAGGGCTTGGACCATTACAGAAAAGGGGTAATTTGCATATTTAGTAGCAGTGCATTGTGGGTAACCACAAATGTTCACTTATGAGCTGAATTATTGCAGATTTCCTTCTGTTTTAAGAAGGCAATTACACCAAGCTTTGCTTTTTTTTAGTAGGGGGGCTTTTTGGTCCCTTTTATCCCCCTATACATTCTTAGTAGTTTGGGTCACCCTTAGCTGCTTGGTTACTCTGTTGTATGTTTTTGGAATATGGGAGGAAACAGGAGTGCCCGGAGGAAACCCACACAGACACTGGGAGAGAATACAAACTCCCTGCAGATGGTTCCCTGGCTGGGATTCAAATTGGGGACCCAGCGCTGCAAGGCGAGAGAGCTAACCACTACGCCACCGTGCTGCTCATTTAGAAGAAACACTCTGCGTTTCAGCGCATTGACCGCCACTTGCAGGCGTTGTACCGGGGGAGCGCTGACTGGCGCGTTTTAGTGATGTCATTATGCGGACACGCATTTTCCGCTAATTCCTCTGGAGAAAGGATGGTCAGTGAGAAGCTGGTAATTCTGATTTGCTGCACATTTTAATATGCAAATTTGTTTGCTTGGAATTGGATGCAGCAGATTTAAATCGGACACGTAGCATTTTAGCCACAAACTACCAATTCACGATAAAGACATTGGATAGCGCTGAAGTCGTTCCCCTATTGAGGCGAATATCGCAACCTTTCAGTCATAGTGAGGGCTGGATTCAATATTATTTATATAGCTCCAAGATCTTCCGTAGCGCTGTACAGAGAACAATACAGACAATAGTGGGAAGTATAGAGACAGGAGTATCTCACACACAGTACAATCGCGACATCCGGCGATATACGTACAATCAGACAGCACAGTCTTTGCACTTCTGATCGCTGAGTCACGTAGTGAAAATGTGAATATGAGTAAGAGGCTTTATCAGGTCTCCAGACTGGCTGGGGTGGGCGGAGAATGAGCAGGCAGTTTGAAATATCCGGCTGTAGCAGAAGGCAGTTTGTTTGAGAGCAGTACAATGAGTGTCTGCAGCCAACAATGAAGCATGGTGGAGGTTCCTTGAAGTTTTGGGGCTGCATTTCTGCAAATAGAGATGGAGACTTGGTCAGGATTAATAGTGTTCTCAATGCTGAGAAATCCAGGCAGATACTTATCCATCATGCAGTGCCACCAGGGAGGCGTATGATTGCGAAGCAGGCAATTTGGTCGCCCGCTAGCACCGGAAGCTTTAGCACCGCCACAGGCGTCCATAGAAATATCGTCATTGAGATGTAATTTGGGTGCCCAATAAATAGCGGGCACTTGTACAGCGCACGCTATTTATATGGCACCCAAATTACGGCTCAATGCCGATATTTACATAGGCACCTATGGCGACGCACGAGAACTTTTTTGGGGGCAGCGTGGAGGGGGGAGGTTGTGTGCGTCTGTGGGTGGTTAAATGAACACTATCAATTAACATGTTTTTTTCAATTGAGATAGGAAATGTTTGGGAAGTGCTGCTAAGTACTGGTGTATACATTTGAATCTTTATCTCTTTGTTTACTGTTATCCAATTCCTTTCACATTTTTCTGAAGGGCGGTGCTGTAATTCTGACTGCAGACTGAGCCATGAGGGGATGGGGATTTCCTCACAGTGCATCTGCTATCCCTGTGAGTGCAGAGAGCTCAGTCAGAGACAGGCAGAGCTTTCTCTCACAGAGAGCAGAGGAAATGTATCTTATGTGCAATATAAACATTTGTAATCGTGTGTGTGAAACCGGATACCTGACAGGCTTTTGTTTTCATATAACTCTGCATCAGTATTACAGTGTTCTTAGCATGTCAGAATGCAGAGATTCACCCTTGCAAATGAGATGTTCCAAACGTAGCTAAAATCTACACACACAGCTTTTGCCTCTGATATTTAAAGAGACTCGAATAATAAAAAGTTCCCCTGTGGGGTACTCACCTCCGGAGGGGAAAGCCTCAGGGTCCCAATGAGGCTTCCCCCTCCCCTGTAGCTGCAGGCAGTCCATCGCTGGCTCCCCCGAAGTCTCCAGTAATCCTGGCTCCACAAGCCTGAAAAGGCTTGCTATATTTACCTTCCCGGCTCCAGCAGGGGGCGCTGTTGCGGCACAGCACGGAGATAGGCGGAAATAGCTGATCTCTGCCCGACAGCAATCGGCTATTTCCGCCTATCTCCTAGTGGAGAGCCGATACTGCGCTTCACTGAACTTCCTGTCCCAGCAGGAAGTTTAAACAGTAGAGCGCCCTCTACTGTTCCCCGGACAGGAAGTTCAGTGAAGCCAGCCTGGACTCGGAGCCCAGCGCGGAGAAGAAGACAGCGGAGACCGGGGGACTCACGCCGGCGGAGCAGGTAATGTATAGCTGTGGGGATCGGCAGCTTCACAGATGGTGAATCGATTCACAATCTGTTTGCAGTAAAGGCAGCCATACGATCGCTCTCTGATCAGATTCGATCAGAGAGGGATCTATCTGTTGGTCGATCTGATGGCAAATCGACCAGTGTATGGCCTGCTCCTAACTTTTGCACAGTACTGTGTGTATTTGTACTTGCATTGCTGGATTGTCATCGCCGTGTGTCTTGAACTTGTATTTATATACGTTTCCCAATAATTTTGCACAATGTACAGCGCTACATAAATAAAAAATAATTTTCCACAAATGCACAAAGCCTACTTCCGGACGTGTGGGATGCCAATGCGTACAAATGCCCGACTTTAGCTGAACTTCCGTCAGTGGTCACATGGGATGCCAGCCGGTGACCACTTCCGGGTTGGATCCGGACCTTTCAGTGCGCACACCATGCTGCGTGTCCCCCCCCTCCATACACACAGATCACTACCGGGAGCAGAGCTTTGTACAGAACGCTGCAGGTTTGCTTTTCTTCAAAGGAAGATTTAATAAACAATTCAGGATCTCTAAATCCAATAGAATGATCAATATGACTTGCAGGCCTTTCAGATGCGGACCGGCTGTGACTAATAGCCGCTCTGAGCTGGATAAATCCTGCATGTCAGAGGTGTACGCTGTTACAGACGCCCGGGGGTTTTAGGGATCGACAGAGGGAGGGCTCTGTGTCAGAACAGAGCGAGGTTTATTGTAGTAAAAGATTGGTAACATTTAAAGGGGAACTGAAGTGAGAGGTATATGGAGGCTGCCATATTTATTTCCTTTTAATCAATACCAGTTGCCTGGCAGCCCTGCTGGTCTATTTCTCTGCAGTAGTATCTGAATAACACCAGAAACAAGCATGCAGCTAGTCTTGTCAGATCTGACTTTAAAGTCTGAAACACTTGATCTGCTGCATGCTTGTTCAGGGGCTAGGGCTAATAGTATTAGAGGCAGAGGATCAGCAGGATAGCCAGGTAACTGGCATTGCTTAGATGGAAATAAATATGGCAGCCTCCTTATACCTCTTACTTCAATTCCCCTTTAAGCCTCTTACTTCAATTCCCCTTTAAGCCTGACACACACTTAATTAGGATTGGCCAATCACTGACCAATTTTACCCCCTCCATGTAGTAGGAGGGCCAACAGATATTGAATACTATGAGCAGATTTTGTAGGTAAAACCTCATATTACATAGAGGTGGTAAAATTGGTCAGTGATTGGCCAATCATAATTGGATGTGTGTACACATTCTTAACCATGGTGCACAGCTTTAATTACTTTACTAATATTTTGCTATTGGAATTAGTGCTACACAATAGTAGAATATGGTTAATTTTACAGATAGTCTACTAGCGACCATCTTCCTGCTACCCAAAGTTCCAGGCACCCTTTTTTCCATGTATGGCGGCAGCGTGTCCGCTGAGCACCAGACCGCGGCTGCTAGGAGTAGGGCTGGTCAATGGGATGCAATAAGAGTTCCTGCAAATAGTATGCTAATTGTATGCAAATGTATGCATCCTGGAAATGGACCAATCCAAGTCAGGAGGACACATCACATCGCTCCATTCCCTAACGGCTTACAATTGTGGCCACACACACCATACAATTTTTTTACATATCTGTTCAATTTAAGAATTGCAATCATTTTTTTCTGACCGATTGTAACATTTCAAAAATCTGACCAATGTACCCCACACACGTATGTTCAATTTTCCCCAATTATTGTAAAAATGATTGGAAACTGACAAAATTGCTAGGGTGTGTATATTAATTGACAATTTAACACACACCATACAATCTTCAGAAAGATTCAAGAAAAATATCTGGCATCCTGGATCGATAAAAAAATCGAAGAAAACCGTAAATCCGATCAGATTTTTCAGCCGAATTAAAAAAAAAAAAAGCTTTCGATTTTTTCCTGGAGAACTGATCGTATTGATCGAATTGCTGTAAAATCGGATCATTTTATTGTATCGTGTGTGGCCACCTTTAGAGTGATTCCCACATGGAAACAATGAACAGATTCGTTAGTCCATTAACCTCTTGAGGACCACAGGCTTACACCCCCGTAGTGATCAGGCCATTTTTTACAATTCAGCACACTGCAGCTATAACAGTGTGCTGCACGGCCATACAACTTAGGAGACAAAGGAGTCTGCCCCCTTTTTCTGCCAACCAACAGAGCTTACTGTTTGTGAGCTCTGATTGCTGCTGGGGTGCTGGTTTACTTTTTTTTTTTTTAAATAAAAATGTACTATTTTTGTTCCTGTTTTTCCCACCTGCCCCTAGGAATCAGCCTATGACAGTGGGTTTCTTCCCTGCCTCCAAAGGGGACAGCCGTGTCACACGACTGTCCCCAGTACAGCGATGCCTTCGATCGCAGGGCTGTACAGCGTAAATAGATGGCGGTTTTGCTAAGTCTCCTAGCGGCTGGGAGATTGATGACAGAGCCGAGCTCCGTCACTCAAGCAGAGATGGGCGCGCGATCTCCTGCAAATCCCCGCCCCAGGACTTGACGCCAATTGGCGTTAGGCGGTCCTGGGGCTGCAGCCGCGACCACACCCATTGGCGTGACGTGGTCATTAACCAGTTAAACTGATCTGTTCGATGCCTTTTTTGGACTTCGTTGTATACGTTTTAAACCCTGTAGCGGACAATTTTATTTAGAGGCTTGCAAGAGCTCCAGGCTAATTTATTTTAGCACTTTAAAAAAAATAAATTTCTTCTTTGTTACATTTTCTGGTTATTAATTAATACTGCTGTAACACGTATTTATGACCACTTGTCACTAGGGGGCAGTGTGACACAATAACAGAGGAGTTCTGCTTTCAGTTTCTATATTTTCAGCTAGTAGAGAGCGATCCAAGCATTCCAAGAATTTACAGCACGAGTTCTGCCGACTGGAGTCAAAAGCACTGCACTTGTCTCGAATGAGATAACTCTATAGAAGCTGCTAAGGGATAAATGCATTGAAAAGGTGTGAACATTTATTCTCATAGGCCTGCGATTGCGATTTTGCAATTCAAACGTGTAATCCACAAAATGCGTTCGGAATTCAATGTGAGATTTTGGAATTTTGTTGGATTCAGGAAAGCCGACCACCTCATCGCTGACTCCGTCTGCTAGAGACATTAGAGAGTGCAAGCTCTTGTGGCTGCCGGAACAGGTGTACAGGTTTCGGTGTTCTTCTGACAGCTCTCCGGATCTTTCTGGAACTATGAAAGATTTAATAAATCCGCTCTGTTACATTTCCGCCATCTGCCGCATTTACACCATATTGAATTATAATACAGCAGTTTCCTCTTTCTTTCCTGGGAAAGCAGAGCTGTAACCGGCGGATCAGCCGCCTGCAGACCCGTCATTGTGCAGACCAGCAGGGCGCGCCTCGCGTCAGAGCAGAATATAGGTATAATTATTCATTAATGTACCATGTGCTTCCCGCCCACACACAGCGCCCCCTCCTGCTGGAATACTGACTCACCACACAAGGTGGCCACCCGCCAATAAGCGGATCATTCATCAGCTCCAGATCAGGGCACAGAGGAGAGATCACGCAGCACTGAGGGCCAGAGCTTGTGCTTCTCAGCTTTGTGTTTATCTCTTAGGAAAGCATCCGACCAGGAGCCCCTCCACCAGCGCAGATCTACAGAGCTTTGTCTGTGCAGCGCCACCTTGCTGCCCAAATGTGTCATTACAGAGCCAAACAGCTGCAGCTGTCCATCCTAACCGCCTGATATTAAAGGGAACCTAAAGCAAGGGACATGGAGGCTGCCATATGCATTTCCTGTCAAATAATACCAGTTCCCTGGCTGTCCTGCTGATGTCTCTGGCTGCAGTAGTGTCTGAATCATACACCTGAAACAAGCATGCAGCTAATCCAGTCCCACTTCAGTCAGAGCACCTGATCTGCTGCATGCTTGTTCAGGGGCTATGGCTAAATGTATTAGAGGCAGAGGATCAGCAGGACTGCCAGGCAATCTGCATTGTTTAAAAGGAAGTAAATAAGTCCGTCTCCATACCCCTCTAACTCTTTAGCTGGAAGGAATCTTATCCCAGCACCAAAAGTTTTTAACAGCAGAAGCCTCCTTTACATGAAAAAGGGTCACTATTGGGAACTCCCTGAGAGCAGAAGAGCCAGAAGAGTGACAAACGTCTCACTCTAACCATGGTCAGCTGGGAACTTTGTATAGTGGTCATCTGTACCGGAGGAAGCAATATGGGGGCAGACTGGCAGACTGTACTAGGAGACAGAGCCGGGACAAGGTCCTCCAGCACCCAAGGCTGAGACACCAAAGTGCGCCCCTCCATCCCTCCCACCCCAGCCGTCACACACTGATTGCTATTACACTAAGAGGCCCCTCCTCCATCCCTCCCACCCCAGCCGTCACACACTGATTGCTATTACACTAAGGGGCCCCTCCATCCCACCCACCCCAGCCGTCACACACTGATTGCTATTAGACTAAGAGGCCCCTCCCCATCCCTCCCACCCCAGCCGTCACACACTGATTGCTATTACACTAAGAGGCCCCTCCCACATCCCTCCCACCCCAGCCGTCACACACTGATTGCTATTAGACTACGAGGTGCCACAGGGCCCACAACCTCCCCAACACCTTAATATCTAGTTATCTGGCTTGCAGTCACTGCCATGTATCCCCTTTTCTTATTTCTTTCTGCTTCAAACACAATTAGGAATGACAGCTGAATGAATTGTGCGTCCCCCCCTACACTGCGCCCTGAGGCTGGAGCCTCTCCAGCCTATGCCTCGGCCCGGCCCTGCTAGGAGAGCACCAAGAACATGGATGTCTGAGTGCTCAGTGGGCCATCCAAGATTTTGAACTAGGTTTTTGGCAAATTAACCACTTCCCAACCACAGTCCACCCTAAAAACCAGAGCAATTTTCACATCGCGCTCCTCCAATTCATTCACCAATAACTTTATCATTAATGATCACATCACCTTATATTGTTTTATTCACCACAAATTAGGCTTTCCTTGGGCGGTACTTTTTGCTAGGAATTATTTTATACTAGTAAAAAGGCCCGCCCATTAAAAAACGGGCGCTAGGTCACAGCCGCTACCCCCCGCAATGCACGCACATACGCGTCCCGCTTCCTCGTTCCCCAACACTGTTAAAGTATAGGCACACAGAGAACTGCTTGCTTGGCAGTTGGAAAAAGCTGTTATTTCCCACAATGCAATGAGAACCTCTGTGAGCTACACACAGGGCCGGTTTAAGCAACAATGGGGCCCCAGGGCAAAATAAACCTGGGGGGCCCCCCAACATATACCCCCGGAACAAAGATTGGCATTAGGGGACCTTTTTTTGCAGCTGGTATAGTCAGGGTGTGAAGCCCCAATCGGTCGGAGCTCCACATTCTGGCTATCCCAGCCTGCATGGGGGACAAGGGGTTAAAAAGTTTCAGGAGGGGGGACCCCACATAATTTTTTTTTAAAGAAAATTCCCACACTCTAAACATAAAAAAAAAAATTGGGAAAATAGGCAAAAATGCCAGGGATCTTCATACAGCCATATTGCGGTTGTATAGCGATCCCTGGCCAAAGCGCTGCGGCTGCGTATGGACCCCCTGGAAACCCTGTCAGGAAATTTAATGCGCTTTCGTTTGATGCATGTAAAATTACACTACTGTTAGGTTTGCTACTAAAAGTGACATTTACCGCATTTAAAACTATACTTTTTCCTTCGAAACTTTAAAATTGAATTTCTCAAAAACTAGAAGGTCTTTTTGAAAAATTGTTTTTTCCTCTTATTTCTAATGATCTCCTTAACATATCCTGCAAATTTAGGGTTTCTAGCATTTAAGGTGGATTTGCTATTAAACATTAAAGTCGGCAGGTTTTTAAATGTGTATTTTTTTTCCTTTGAAACTTTAAAATCGATTTTCTGAAAAACTATAAGGCCGATTTGAAAAAAAAAATATGTTTTCCTCTTGTAGCCACTGGGGGCCCCTACAAGCTCTGGGGCCCTGGGGCAACTGCCTCCTTTGCCTCTATGGTAGCGCCGGCCCTGGCCACACAGCAAACTGTCAGGTCCGGCCCTGTGTCCTAACTGCCCTGGCTGCGCACATGCTCAGTACAAGAAAGCCAGGGACACACAACCATTCAGCTGATGACGCAGGGACACTTGCATTTTATTGTATATGATGCATTTTAAAGGGATTAATAAGTATATAAAAGAAAAACTAAAAATTCTCAGTCTTTATGCCATTATGGTTTTAAATTAAAATGTGCTACGATAAATAAAACTCGCACGTTTTGTTTGCCCATTTATCCTGGTTATTACAATGTGAGGTGATAATATTTCCTTTGGAAACAAAGGTTTATTTTTTCCTGTTTAGTGGGTTTTTATACTATATAAATAAAGCCTTTATTTACAAAAATAACAGTAATATACCCTCATGGCATACATACTAAAAAGTCCCTACGGTAACTATTTAAGTATTTTTTTTTTTGAACAAGTGTTTTATTTTGGTAACTATAGGGTAGGGATGTAAGGGGTAAAAAATACAAATGTATATATTGCTATATCTGGTGTGTGTGTGTGTGGGGGGGGGGGTGCATTTTTACTATTTGGCCACAAGATGATGCTACACTAAATTCCCGATTACTGTAAACAGTATATGCACTAGCAACTGGCCCTGGAAAATCCGTCAGTCGGGGCCAGTTGGCGCATGTGCCATCCCGGGCAAGGTGTGCTCCCTTGTCTCGCTCCTGTTGATGGGAGCGTTCTGCACTTGCATAGTATTACTGCGCAGGCGCAGAACGCTCCAGGCAACGTGAACCCGGCGGGAGCTCGCCCGAGGCTGGACCGTGCATGCGCAGTTGGATCGGAGGACTTTTGGGGCCATTTGTGGGCGAACGGAGAGGGAGAAGAGGACGGTGTGGGAGCGATCAGGGCGGAGGGGGCTGGAAGGTACGTATAATTTATTGCGGGGCCCCATCTAGGGTACATATTAATGAATGATGACGTCTCGCTGATGCCGCCTCTCATCCATCGCAGGCACGGTGATCGGGTTTGGGAACAGCTGTTCCCATTCACCGATCACGGAAAGGCAGGATTGCTACAGAAATATACGGCAGCGGCAATTGGGAAGGCCAAGGTATATAAATCTACACCCCTGGTTGTTAAGTGAAGCTTCCAGGGGCGTAAACATACATAGCAGTGGTGGGGAAATAGTTAAGTGGGAGCAAAGTGGATCAGGAAAGCAAAAGGAAAGTAAACAGGGAAGATGATTTGAGGTGGAGCCAAAATGTTTAGCAGGGGCAGGAAGTGGTCGGTGTGCAGAAATGTGACTCCTGGGGGTGCTGCATGTAAACAATGGTAGACCGGACTCAGAAGTTAAATGCTTAAAGCTCCATACACAGGCCAGACTGCTGCCATCGGAAAACGAGCAAAGTAAACGATAACGACGAGCCAACAATGTCGGCGCACGTCTCAATTCAGCAATCGCACAAGGACTGTCTGCCGATTGGATCGTTAGCAGAGGCACAAAAATGAGGACCTGGAAGCGCAAAATTTGGCACGTGTGAGTACTTTGAAGGAATTGTTTGTTATTGTTCAGTACGAACGCCTAACAGTGAGTATCGTCCAAACCGATTCGCCAGAACAGATTGTTCTACATAGACTATAATCAGGGCCGGGCCGAGGCAGAGGCTGGAGAGGCTCCAGCC
>NC_090653.1:298132100-298135716 GCF_040937935.1 Hyperolius riggenbachi
CATTCTACATAACCGCAATGCACTTAATGATTATCTGCAACACTTAAAGAGATGAAGCACCCTCTTGTATTTTACCTTATAAATCAGTGGGAACATGACAGTAAACACCTAATCTGCTCTTTGTTTCATTGTTCTCTGTGTAATCTGACTGTTATCACCTCTGATAAGAATCCCCCACAGAGCACTCAGTCTGGCTTTGCTACGGAAAGATTATAGCTGAGTCTGTCTTCTCTGGTGTCTTTTCTAGCCCACATATGCCCCCTTGTGGCTCTGCTATAATGACTCAGCCATTATCATTCCCAGCAAAGCCAGATTTAATTGCTCAGTCTGGGATTCTTGTGACTGCTGATAACAGACACTTTTAGCAGTGAGGATGAAACAGAGAGCATGGTAGGCGTTTTCTCTAATGTTCTTACTGATCTATATGGTAAATTACACAAGGGTGCGTCGTCTCTGGTTCCCTTTAAGAGAAGAGAACGTGCTCACATCAATAAACCATCCCGCAGCTGCACACAGTCTAAAGTCCTATATGGTTTCTATGTGGAGGCTGACATATTTATTCCCCTTTAAACAATACCAGTTGCCTGGCTGTCCTGCTGATCCTCTGCCTCTAATAGTTTTAGTCATAGCCCCTGAACAAGCATGCAGCAGATCAGATGTTTCTGACTGAAGTGTGACTGGATTAGCTGCATGCTTGTTTCAGGTGTGTGATTCAGACACTACTGCAGCCAAATAGACCAGCAGGACTGCCAGGCAACTGGTATTGTTTGATAGGAAATAAATATGGCAGGCTCCATTTTTACTCATATCAGTTGTTCTTTAAGCTTGGTTGAAATGAACCAGAGATGAGAGAGATATGGAGGCTGTCATATGTATTTCCTTGCAAACAATGCTAGTTGCCTAGAACAAGGTGAACAGCGGTCCTAAAAGAGTAAAACTAGATAAAACTTTTTAAAACACGGGGAGTCAGGGGTGGACTTCCCTCCTTGAAGCAGACACACAAATGTATTAACATTAAAAAAAAAAAAAACATAGAAAATGTATTGATACACTCCAAGGTACTTTGCAACACGTTTCGTAGGTATGACCCCGCTTCATCAGAGACATACCACGAAACGTTAATGTATTTTTGTGTCTGCTTGGAGGAGGTAAGTCCACTGCTACCTCCCCAGGTTTTAAAAGTTGTATCTATCTTTACTCTTTCGCTGCCTCTATCCACCTTGTACTATACGAGTCCACCCCTGGGGGAGGGGTGTTACTCTTTCTTCTGATCTACAGAGAGCGACTTCTTAAAGGACAACTGTAATGAAAGCGATATGGGAGGCTGCCATATTTATTTTCTTTTAAACAATTACCAGTTGCCTGGCAGCCCTGCTGATCCTCTTCCTGTAATACTTTTAGCCAGAGCCCCTGAACAAGCATGCAGCAGATCAGGTGTTTCAACTATTGTCAGATCTGACAAGATTATCGGCATGCTTGTTTCGGACACTACTTCAGCAAATAGATCAGCAGGACTGCCAGGCAATCTGTATTGTTTAACAGGAATAAATATGGCAGCTTCCATATCCCTCTCACTACAGTTCCCCCTTTATCCCTGAGGGGGGTCAGGACTAATCTCCCCACCTGCTAATACAGTGGTTGCCCGAGTGGTAACCGTGGCTTGTGAGTATAAAGATACTTTATCATCAATTCATCCTCACCAGTCCATACTACACTATATCAGGCTCTCAGCGTCATTCTGTATTTGTCAATGCTAGTTGCCTGGCAGCCCTGTTGATTTTCTGGCATAAGTAGTGTCTGATCGTTTTACTGATTAGACATATGCTTGTTGCAGGGATTTTACTCAGAGTACCTGATCTGCTGCATGCTTGTTCAGGGTCTATGGGTAAAAGTACCAGAGAGACAGGATTAGCAGTTCTGCCGGGCAACTGATATCGTTTAAAAGGAAATAAATATGGCAGCCTCCATATCCCTCTCACTACAGGTTCCCTTTAAGTTGACTGCAGATTGATTTGGCCGATTGCTGACCAAGAGCAATGTTCAGCCACTCACCTTATACACCGAGGGACGCCCTTCCCACTTGGGATCTATTAAATAATCCAGGTTGCTGATATACACATGTAGGGGGCATGTCGCCCGGCTGGGATTGGGAGTCAAGGCCAGTGGCGTTCCTACCTAAGGGCGCAGGGGGGCGGGGCGCACCGGGTACCAGTCAGCCAGGGGGGTGTCGCCACGACCCCCCTACACCTGACTAAGGAGGGGAAGAGCAGCGCTAGGAGGAGGGGTGACAGCAGGGATAGCGGCGGGGAGGGGGAAATATCCCCCCCTCCCTCACCTGGGTCCCCTCCTTCTGCCTCTCTTCTCCCCCCAAAAATGCGGGCAGCGGGCCGGTGGCAGTGGGCAGCGAGCAGGCGAGCGCGAGTATACTCACGTTACTTCCGCGTATCAGCCTGGAACGCTGCGTCACCGTCACGTGCCTCTTCTGCGCCTCCAATCATTGGAGGCGCAGTAGAGGCACGTGACGGCGACGCAGCGTTCCAGGCTGATACGCGGAAGTAACGTGAGTATACTCCGCGCTCGCCTGCTCGCTGCCCACTGCCACCGGCCCGCTGCCCGCATTTTTGGGGGAGAAGAGAGGCAGAAGGAGGGGACCCAGGTGAGGGAGGGGGGGATATTTCCCCCTCCCCGCCGCTATCCCTGCTGTCACCCCTCCTTCTAGCTACACGGGGGGGGGGGGGGAGGGGGGGAACTATACTACCTAAACTAGGGGCCACTATACTAGCTGGCAGCTGGGGGCCACTATACTGGAGGCAGCTAAACGGGGGGGGGGGGGCACAGGGCACTATACTAGCTACACTGGGGGCATCTATGGGGGCCACTATATTACCTATACTGGGGGGGGGGGGGCACCATACCAGCTACAATGGAGGCAACTATACTATCTAAACTGTGGGCCACTATACTAGCTATACTGGGGCAACTATGGGGGCCACTATACTAGCTATACTGGAGGGAAGCTCTACGGGGGCCACTATACAAACTACACTGGGGGCAGCAACACTACCTACATTGGGGGCAGCAGCTATGCTGCCTATCCTGGGGGCAACTATACTAGCTATATTGGGGCAACTATACTACCTTCACTGGGGGCAACTAGCTACCTATACTGGGGGCAACTGCTAGCTACCTATACTGGGGGCAGTGGCGGGGGGGGGGGGGGGTGCTTAGGGTGCTGAAGCACCCCTTAAAATTCTCCAAGCACCCCCCAGCGTGAACTGACTTTCGGCATCTAATAGACGCCGTATCAGTTCACCGCAGCGGCAGAGCAGGGCTATAGTAAAATGTCCGAAGCCCTGCTCTGGAGACTTTGGGAGTTGCTGGCTGCAGAGGATCGTGGGAGCTGCGCACTGGACGGAGGCCGGAACAGGAGCTCTGCTGCAGGTGAGTAAATGGTTTTTTTTTTCTTTTTAATTTATATTAGCAGCCAGGGGTAGCATTTATGTTCTGGCCAGGTCTGCTACACGATTGAAGTGTTTTCTGGACAGGTCTGCCACACGATTGCATGTATTTTCTGGGCAAATCTGCCGACATGATTGAACGTATTCTCTGGGCAAAT
>NC_090653.1:298135916-298143416 GCF_040937935.1 Hyperolius riggenbachi
CAGTGGGCAGCGAGCAGGCGAGCGCGGAGTATACTCACGTTACTTCCGCGTATCAGCCTGGAACGCTGCGTCACCGTCACGTGCCTCTTCTGCGCCTCCAATCATTGGAGGCGCAGTAGAGGCACGTGACGGCGACGCAGCGTTCCAGGCTGATACGCGGAAGTAACGTGAGTATACTCCGCGCTCGCCTGCTCGCTGCCCACTGCCACCGGCCCGCTGCCCGCATTTTTGGGGGAGAAGAGAGGCAGAAGGAGGGGGACCCAGGTGAGGGAGGGGGGGATATTTCCCCCTCCCCGCCGCTATCCCTGCTGTCACCCCTCCTTCTAGCTACACGGGGGGGGGGGGGGAGGGGGGGAACTATACTACCTAAACTAGGGGCCACTATACTAGCTGGCAGCTGGGGGCCACTATACTGGAGGCAGCTAAACGGGGGGGGGGGGGCACAGGGCACTATACTAGCTACACTGGGGGCATCTATGGGGGCCACTATATTACCTATACTGGGGGGGGGGGGGGGGCACCATACCAGCTACAATGGAGGCAACTATACTATCTAAACTGTGGGCCACTATACTAGCTATACTGGGGCAACTATGGGGGCCACTATACTAGCTATACTGGAGGGAAGCTCTACGGGGGCCACTATACAAACTACACTGGGGGCAGCAACACTACCTACATTGGGGGCAGCAGCTATGCTGCCTATCCTGGGGGCAACTATACTAGCTATATTGGGGCAACTATACTACCTTCACTGGGGGCAACTAGCTACCTATACTGGGGGCAACTGCTAGCTACCTATACTGGGGGCAGTGGCGGGGGGGGGGGGGGGTGCTTAGGGTGCTGAAGCACCCCTTAAAATTCTCCAAGCACCCCCCAGCGTGGAACTGACTTTCGGCATCTAATAGACGCCGTATCAGTTCACCGCAGCGGCAGAGCAGGGCTATAGTAAAATGTCCGAAGCCCTGCTCTGGAGACTTTGGGAGTTGCTGGCTGCAGAGGATCGTGGGAGCTGCGCACTGGACGGAGGCCGGAACAGGAGCTCTGCTGCAGGTGAGTAAATGGTTTTTTTTTTCTTTTTAATTTATATTAGCAGCCAGGGGTAGCATTTATGTTCTGGCCAGGTCTGCTACACGATTGAAGTGTTTTCTGGACAGGTCTGCCACACGATTGCATGTATTTTCTGGGCAAATCTGCCGACATGATTGAACGTATTCTCTGGCAAATCTGCCGACATGATTGCATGTATTTTCTGGGCAAATCTGCCGACATGATTGCATGTATTTTCTGGGCAAATCTGCAGACATGATTGAACGTATTCTCTGGGAAAATCTGCCGACATGATTGAACGTATTCTCTGGGAAAATCTGCCGACATGATTGAACGTATTCTCTGGGAAAATCTGCCGACATGATTGAACGTATTCTCTGGGCAAATCTGCCGACATGATTGAACGTATTCTCTGGGCAAATCTGCCGACATGATTGAACGTATTCTCTGGGCAAATCTGCCGACATGATTGAACGTATTCTCTGGGCAAATCTGCCGACATGATTGCATGTATTTTCTGGGCAAATCTGCCGACATGATTGCATGTATTTTCTGGGCAAATCTGCCGACATGATTGCATGTATTTTCTGGGCAAATCTGCAGACATGATTGAACGTATTCTCTGGGAAAATCTGCCGACATGATTGAACGTATTCTCTGGGAAAATCTGCCGACATGATTGAACGTATTCTCTGGGCAAATCTGCCGACATGATTGAACGTATTCTCTGGGCAAATCTGCCGACATGATTGCATGCATTTTCTGGGCAAATCTGCCGACATGATTGCATGTATTTTCTGGGCAAATCTGCCGACATGATTGCATGTATTTTCTGGGCAAATCTGCAGACATGATTGAACGTATTCTCTGGGAAAATCTGCCGACATGATTGAACGTATTCTCTGGGCAAATCTGCCGACATGATTGAACGTATTCTCTGGGCAAATCTGCCGACATGATTGAACGTATTCTCTGGGCAAATCTGCCGACATGATTGAACGTATTCTCTGGGCAAATCTGCCGACATGATTGAACGTATTCTCTGGGCAAATCTGCCGACATGATTGAACGTATTCTCTGGGCAAATCTGCCGACATGATTGCATGTATTTTCTGGGCAAATCTGCCGACATGATTGAACGTATTCTCTGGGCAAATCTGCCGACATGATTGAACGTATTCTCTGGGCAAATCTGCAGACATGATTGAACGTATTCTCTGGGCAAATCTGCAGACATGATTGAACGTATTCTCTGGGCAAATCTGCACACATTAACGTGTATTTTCACCCGGGTTCACGTCAAATTACAGTTAGCTCCGCCCTCATCCGATCATGGCCACGCCCATTTTTTTGCCGCGGCTATAGCGCCTCCCATTTTTTGCCCCTTCACCTTTTTTTTTGGGGGGGGGGGGGTCTTATAATACCCAGCACCGGGTGTCAAATGCCCTAGGTACGCCACTGGTCAAGGCTGAGGAACATTCCAATGCTGGGGGGGGGGGGGGGTTATACCACCGCAGATGGTGGGGAATGAGAGCAGCAGGGCACTAGGCTGACTCAATGCGTCAGGCTGCATGCTGGCCGAGGCACCAGAGGTGTAACTAGAGGAGGCCAGCCCGTGTGATCGCAGGAGGGCCCAGAGCTGTCCCCCCCCCCCCCCCCCCCCCCCCCCAACTACTGGCCTTCCCTTCCTCCTATACAGGGACTATACTTCACATCAGGTGTTTTGTGGCTGCAGATGTTATGGGTGTGACGACGATCATAATGGCCACACTTGCTGTATGACCAGGCCTGGTCCGCCCATGATGCCAAGTGAGGCAACTTCCTCAGGCGGTAAGAGTCTGGGGCCAGCACCAGGCAGATACAGGAAGTGAAGAGTGCCTGGCTAACCTATACTGGGGGCACCTATACCTTGCTACCTATACTGGGGGCACCTATACTTGGCTAACCTATACTGGCAACACCTATACCTAGATAACCTATACTGGGGGCACCTATACCTGGCTACCTATACTGGGGGCACCTATACTTGGCTAACCTATACTGGCAACACCTATACCTAGATAACCTATACTGGGGGCACCTATACCTGGCTACCTATACTGGGGGCACCTATACTTGGCTAACCTATACTGGCAACACCTATACCTAGATAACCTATACTGGGGGCACCTATACCTGGCTACCTATACTGGGGGCACCTATTCTTGGCTAACCTATACTGGGGGCACCTATACTTGGCTAACCTATACTGGCAACACCTATACCTGGCTACCTATACTGGGGGCACCTATACCTGGCTACCTATACTGGGGCATCTAAACCTGGCTACCTATACTTGGCTACCTACCTATACTGAGGGTGTTTTTTTTTTTTTGGGGGGGGGGGGGGGGGGCTCACGGCAGCAATTACGTGCGCTGCAAATTGTTGGGTGCAATCATTTCAATTGTGGGCGAGTTTGCCTCAGGCAGCAAAAAGTCTAGAGCTGGCCCTGTTTATGACCCTTGTGAGATGGGCCCCAAGGCCATGAAGGGTACCAAGGTGAGGGGGGGGGGGGGGAGAAGGGTTGTGTATATTGTGGGCCCCATGAACTGTAGTTACGCCTCTGGCTGGAGGGGGGCGCTGTACACATGCTAGATTTGCGGCAGGTAACAATCGATTGTTCACATACATTGGACAATCTGAGCACTCCTCTCTCTTTCCGGAATGTTGGATTTTACAATTGTAACTGAATAAAGAAAGTGGCCAAATCCTCCCATTTATGGGAACAATCAATAATCACTTTCTGATTACTAACAATCCAACACATCTGATGGAACGATTGCATATTGTACCATTAATGAGCAGCTTTAAGATGGCCACTAATGGTCTAACTTCTAGCTAAAAATCGTTCGAGCGATCAGAAATTCCGATCGGAAGTAAAATCGTTCACTACACCATCAACGAACCAATCTTCGCTTCCTATCACAACCAACTACAAAATCCAAATTTTGGTTTGACAAAAATCCAATCGGACGACATTTTTATAATCGTTCATAATCAATTGTACTCATCAACTGAGATTGTTTACAACCAATCCAATCAGAATTTCTGATCGCTCAAACGATTGTTCGCTAGAAATTGGACCGTTCGTGGCCACCTTTACACAGATCTGAACTTTTCATTTCCTTCCACAGATTTTTTTGCGTGTGCGGTCGCCGCGTGAAATAACATTCATCTTCTGACAGTTTGTGGCAGCGTTTTATCTCTTGGAGGCTGCGTGAAATTTAAGACCGTTTCATGTGCACAGGAGCGCAGCCATCCATCAGGAGGAGATTAGATGTTCCTGTAATAAGCTTGTTTTATGTCCGCTATCTGCCGCGATCTCTGATAGCGATTCTCAGAGGAAGGGATGGAGCGGTGATGATGAGCCGGCGTCTCGGCGAACATCCGACCAGCGGAAATATGTCTGCAGGTAGATAAGAAACCGCCGGATCCGGAGAAAGCGCAGCGGATTTCTGCCGACTCCGGACGTTTCTCTGGATACAGGCTGTGTCATCAGGCGCACGTGCGAGCGTTTCACGTGACCGGCCTGTGCCAGCGTGGTAACCGGAGATCGCTGCAAGGCGCAGCCCGAGGCGAGGAATAAATCAGAGGATCGCAGGCTAGGAGAAGCAGGAATAGCAATGCCTTTGTAAGTGTTAAAGCTGCAGCAGCTATTTATACTAACAGCACACAGCTCCGTGCTGCAGTAAATCACAGATCCTCAGAGAACTCCAGCTGCCTGCTCCACTCCCATCCTGCTGAGAGATTCACCGCTGGACCGCAGCGCATGGTTGCCTGCATTTCGGGGCGATTGCACCCGTAATCCCATTCATAATAAGTGAAGGGGATCGCAAGCCCCGCCTCTTTGGGAATCACATGCAACGCAGAGATGCACTGACAATGACACATGGACACCTGCGCTGCAAATGGAAATGAGCCCCAACTCAATCAGGCAGAGAAAGAAAAAAAAGGAACAGCCTAGTTATTTGTGTGCTAGGCACTGTACATACACATGTCTATCTCATCGTGTTACACGTCACCTCGGGTATCCTTTAACCTTTTTAAAATTATGATATTCCTTCCAAAAGATTTCTTCATATATTTGGTCACACTGATGCATACAGTACACTACTTAAAGTGAACCAGAGACGAAGCACCCTCATGTATTTTACCATATATATCAGTGGGAACATTAGAGAAAACACCTACCCTGCTCTCCATTTCATCCTTCACTGCCCAGCCTGCTTGTTATCAGCCCTGATAAAATCCCCCGGCTGAGCATTCAGTCTGGCTTTGCTCAGGAATCATTATAGCTGAGTCTGTCTTCTCTGATGTCTTTTCAAGCCGAAGCCTGCCCCCTTGTGGCTCTGTTATAATGACTCAGCTATAATGATTCCTGAGCAAAGCCAGACTGAATGCTCAGTCAGGGAATTTATCAGGGTTGATAACAAGCAGGCTGGGCAGTGAAGGATGAAACAGAGAGCATGGTAGGTGTTTTCTCTAAAGTTCCCATTGATATATATGGTAAAATACATGAGGGGGCTAAGGGCTCGTTTCCACTAGTGCGGTGCGGAATCGCTGCATAGCACCGCTGACGAAATCGCATGCGGATGCGATTCCGCATGCGTTTTTTGCCGCGATTTCGCATAGGCAGGGTATATGCGATTTTAACCATGTCACTGCCTGTGTCAATTAACATTACTTCCAATGCGAAATCGCGGGAAAAAAACGCATGCAAAAAACGCATGCGATTTCCCTATTAAATACATTGCCTGCGATTCGCCTGCATTCCACACGCAGGCGAATTCTGCAGGCCCTACCGTGCAGAAAAATCCTGCACAGAAAAACGCAGAAGAAAACTGATAAGTGGAAACAGGGCCATCCACTTGTATTAGTTATGCGAATCCGCATGCGGACAACGCATGCGGATTCGCTCTAGTGGAAACGGGCCCTTATGGCCCGTACTCACGGGCTGCAGAAGTTGCCTGTCGCCAGCACACGTGAGCGTGTGGGCGACAGGCCGGTGACAGCTTCTCGCCAGGTCCCTCCGCGTACACACGCGGAAGAGGGACCAGCGGCGAGGCGGAAGCTGTCGCCGACGTTCCTCCTCCCCCCGCCGGAAGCTCCATATGATACAATGGAGGTTGCTGTCGCTAATCCGCGTACTCACGCGGACTAGCGACAGTTGCGGGGGAGGTGCGGCGGCGACTGTCGCCATGCGATTGAAACTTTCAATCGCATGGCGACATGAGCGGCGGGCGACAGTTCGGGGTGCGCGCGCGTGCGGCGGCCCATACTCACGAGCGACCTGTCGCCGCAACACGCGCGCGCCGTGTGTTGAGGCGACAAAAGTCCCTCGTGAGTATGGGCCATTAGTCTCTGGTTCACTTTAAATATTTTAATCAAAGTAAATCTGTATTATGTTCAGTTTTGTGGAATACCATGCCCACAGATTACAGTATTTCTATTCAGTCCCTTTCTCTATTAAGATCGGTGGAATGGCCCCACCAAATGTACTGTATTTATTATGATAAATCAGTCCATCTACTAATCTGAAAGCCAATATAATATAAGCTCCCTTCTTACTCTCCCTAATTTACTATTCAAAGAAAAAACTCTCCTTCAAGCTATATACCCTGCAAGCGTCATTGGCAACCGCGGTCACAAACATGTAATAAACATAACATGATCGATTACACAAGTGCAGCAAATCACAGCGAAAGTCAATGGGGATCGGAACAACCCTCAACGATATGATCAGACATGGCGGTCGTTTAAAAACAAACAATTGCCGCGGGTGGCCGGAATCCTGAAACATTATTTAACAAATTTGTTGAACAATATTAAGTAATATCGCAATTCGCAAGGTAGATTGTGTCCTGCAAAAAAATTCATCTGAAAAATCGCATCACAGGTATGGACCTCCACTAATGAACAGGACTTTAAAAATATGGCAGTTTATAAAATCAGTTAAAATGATACGGAGAGATCCCCTCACCCACCTCTATGATTTACTCCTAATTTAGTATTTTTTTTGGCACGCCCCGTCCACGCAGGACCCTGCTGACCGCATGTCCCTCCCACTCAGAGCCCCCACAGCCTCACACCCTTTCCACGCAAGACCCCGCTGGCCACACACGCCCCTCCTATGCGGTACCTGGCCGGCCGCACGACCCTCCCACGCGGGGAACCTGTTGGTCACACAAGCCTCTCCCATGCTGTACCTTGCTGGCCTCACGCCCCTCCCACGCGGGAACCTGCTGGCCACACACATCCCTCCCATGCGGTACCTTGCCGGCTGCACTCTCCTCCCATGCTCGAACCTGCTGGCCACACACATCCCTCCCATGCGGTACCTTGCCAGCCAGCCGCACGCCCCTCCCACGCTGGAACCTGCTGGCCACACACGCCCCTCCCATGCGGTACCTT